>NW_006290632.1:409791-428395 GCF_000327345.1 Myotis davidii | reverse complement strand
GGACACGGACAACGGGGGGGTTGGGGGTAGGGGGTAACATGGGGATAAGGACACATATGTAGTATCTTAATCAATTAAAAATATATTTTAAAAAAAGATATGCAAACTGTTGTTTACAAGAAAAGAATTTTTTAAAATGACTCCAAAGGTTTGAAAATAAAGATATGGCTAGAAAATACTGACAAAAAGAAAGCATACTTAGCAAGAGTAATATCAGACAATATAGAAGTTAATGCAGTTAATTACACTATATATAGATAGAAATATCCCAAGGAGATATAACAATCTTGAATTTATAAGCATCGAATTATATAAAGCAAGTAATAGAATTACAATGAAAACTTTTGCAGAACTAAAAATACAAAGGTACATTTTATCACAAATCTTTCAGAACCTGACAAATCAAAGCAATAAATTTTAATTCTATTTTAAAAGGAGCAAATTAGGAGATATGAAAGCTATGACTCCCAATGGAAAATGGGTGGGCATTTCAGAACCACCTCAGGAACTTTTTCAAATAACACATACACTGCCCATCTTACCCAGAGAGGAGAAAAGGGAGAAATCCTTCGAGAACCAATTTAGTACACCTCTGTTATTGTCAGAAAGAGGGTATCCCTTAGAGGGGTTATGCTGTGGTGAAAAGAGGCTGAGAATTGTCTTTCTCAAAGTGGTAGACAGCGGTCAACCTCAATGATAAGTGCTCTGAAAAGAAACATGTTAACTTATCAAGTACTTAAGCCATTTCCAATGAGAACATCTCCTTAGCTACCAGAGACATCAAAGAACTGGAATAAGAACAAAAGAGCTGCTATGATTGTTACCAGCTATCTTTCCTGAATTTCTGGATAATAGTTTCTTAATTTACAAAACATGTCTGAGCTTTGTCTTAGTAGATTCAGTTTAACTAAGTATACAACTGCTCAGGACAGGAGATATTTTTGTTGTTGTTGCTAATTTTCACCAGAGGATCTTTTTTCCATTGATTTTTTTAGAGAAAGTAGAAGGGAGGGAGGGGAGAGAGAAAGAGAGAGAGATTGATTGGTTGCCTCCTGAATGCACCCCAACTGGGGCCAGGGATGCACTTGCAGCCCAGGTATGTGCCCTTGACCAGGAATTGAACTCATGACCCTTCAGTGCACAGGTTGACGTTCTAACTACTGAGAAACACCAGCATGGACAGGAAATATTTTTTTATATTGACTTTAAATTTTGGCTGTCCGTCTTTAGAAAAATTTTACCAATAAACATATTAAAAGGTACTCCCTCTAAAAGTTCAAGGTCAAAAAATAAGTAAGTAAAAGTTCAAGGTCAAAGTTCATTGAATAAAAGAATTCCAATGTAATATAAGAAAACCACCTGGTAGTTTAACTCTGATAAAATAGAAGAATGTAAGTCCTCATCCAATCAGTCCATCCATCCACTTGGTTTCCTCTCTAGCCCTTGCCTGTGGAAAGGGATTAATAATAATGTAGTCAACGTATCAAAATTCCCTCTCCGAAACCACTGAATCACAAAATCACAGTCCCGGGAATCTGGATTAAATGAGTTCAGGGGAGGTAAGTACTGAGCACACTGAAGTATGCTCTCCACTGAACCAAAGAGATAAGATGTGCACATTCGAAGAACAAACCCCAAGTGGTAGAATTTACCCAGTTACTGAAGAGGAAAGCAGGATCCAAGCACTAAAAAGGCTGTGGGGGTGGGGGTAGGAGTAGGGCAGGTGAGAGGGTATTGGGGGGGACAGGCAAGAGGATGGTGAGGGTTGGGGGGTCGTTCAACAGTTATGGATCATAGACAAAGAGGAGTCAATGTAGGATACAGAAAAAAATGTAGTTTGTGAGCTTAGCATGAACCAGAATTACATATTATAACAAGGATGAGGAAGTTTCTGGTGAAAATACTATTGGTTGCTTGGATTTTTCTTTTTTTTTCTTTACCCTCTGAAGTCCTGGATAATTACATTGGGACTCTTAATGGCTGCTGAAGCATCCTAGACAAAACCAATAGGCCAATAGTGGGTACAAAGTACAATGGGGCCTTGAGTGTCCCACCTGAGATACCAGCTGTCTCTTGGCAGATTTTTTGCATTGAGTTGACAGAGTAATTTGAGTTAATGAGCTCCTTAACGAGCTCGGTCTCAGAACGAATTAAACTCGTAAGTCAAGGCCCCACTGTAGAGACAAGTAGTATGACTTGTCTTAACTTCCCCAAAGTGACAACAGATCTTATCTCTCTCCTTTTTATCGTGTATTTAATAAGGATGACCCTAATGTACATATCTTTGGGGTTTCGGGGGGGGGGAATGACTAGGAAATATTTAAACATGTAGGTGTCTAATATTTTAAGCCTTTGGGGGAGGGGGGAAGGACAGGGGAAGGTGATTGGCCCTAAGTGTGCTTTTCCTCCCAGTTGCATTATTTCCTTTCCAGTGTTTTTAAATGCTCCTAGTTTCCAAGGTAACAGCCAATGGATACTGACTTGTATTCTTCCCAATTTAAGAGTCATAGGCAGATGCTCTTCAGGATGTAGTGAAGGCCTCTGATGCAAAAACCCAAATGCTCTTCTTGAATTAATGAGTAAAAATATTCAATCGCTGCAAAGCTTAAAGCTAAAAAGTGTCTCATGGCAACAGCTACCTACACACCTGCAGAGCTCTGCAATGCACAAGGTACTTTCCCAAGCATTTCTCATAGATCCTTCTGTCAACCCACAAAAGTGAGCAGGGAAGACATCTATAATAAAAAAGCATAATATGCAAATCAACCAAACGGCCAAACAGCAGAATGACTGTCCGGACAACCATGCTATGATACACATAGGCCACCGGCTGGCAGGGTGATCCATCGGGGGGGACTCCATAATCGATTGCCCCAAAGAGGGAGGTCCAGGCTACCTGGCCAGCAGCGCTGTGGCGTGTGGGCAGGGCCTCCCTCTGTGGGGCAATCAATCGTGGAGCCCCAGCCAGGTGGGCAGGGCCTACCTCCTTAGGGCAATCGATCGTGGGGCTCCCAGACTGCAAGAGGGCACAAGCCAGGCTGAGAGACTCCAACCCCCAGTACACAAGTTTCATGCACCGGGCCTCTAATTATTAATATTATCCCTATTTCACAAGAGGGTATGGGTTGTCCAAGAGGTGGAGCTGGGATTTGAATTCTGACCATAAGACCCTAGGGATCTACCCAGGACACCCAAAACACGATTAATTTTTTTAAACAAGATGTTTTCTCCCTTCAGAGATAAATCTGAGAGGAAGATTTGATTGATAAATGTTTTACTTGCAGTTTACATTATAAAATATTTCAATAGGGTAGCCTCAGTTTTTCTGGTGAACTTGCAGTTAAATTTCCTGGGAAAACAAACACCTTCAGCTATGTGAATGAAGAGAGTTGGTGGAGGAAGTGAAACTGCAGTGTGGATAAGATGTTAAATGCGAACACTTCATGAAGCTGGGTCTGAGTCTTGGTATAAGAACCTAACTCCTACTTACCTTACAGTCCAGAAATATATAGAGCCATCCCTAGAAGCAGTGAGGCTGGCCCAAAGAGTCCATTTTATACGAGGGCCTGAAAGGTTTCCTGAAGAAGTGCAATTCAAATTATAGGGGCCATGGTGAGGGGCCAGGGTGTTAGTGACTGTCACTCAAACTCACTTTCTGGAATGATTCAGTACTAAATCCTAGCTAGAATAGAAGTGGCTGAAATACAAAGAGCAAGTTAAAACAAAGAATTCTCTCTCTCTCCCCACCTCCTTCCCCTCTAAACTCAACCAATAAATAATTTCATTATCTTACTAATATCTTCTTGAGAACCTGAGAAGCCATGGCAACATTGTAGCACTAGTTGTGCTAAAGGGCTACATGAAAGCACATTGAGATGTAGAAGTTATTTCTAGAACAGCCCCAGTGTAAGCAGAGACCATCTTACCACGGTATAAATGGGGGAAAGTAATGGAAATATTATGTTCTTACAATTCTTGCAGCATTGTTATACATTAGTTCATTCAGGAAGTATTTATTGAGGTCAGACTTTGTGACAGGTAGTTGGGATATAGCAGTGAAAAAACAGATGAAGTGTTACTCTGTGTAAGTTTTATTCAAACAAACAAACAAAAAAATTATGTGGTGGAGATAGTCGCCACAGGAAAAAAAGTGAAGCGGGACTAAAGGATGTGGCTTTGGCAAAACACAGGTGTGCTTCTATTTTAAATAATTTTATAAATCATCCAAAGTCCATTTGATTAATTTAGTAGTTGTGATAGTTGAAAAACATTTCATAATGATAATGGGGTCAATTCATAACAATCCTAAATGTGTATATATCTAACAACAGAGCATTAATTACAGAAAGCATAAACTTGGAACTGAGAGGCCAAATAGAACTCCATAATTACAGGTAGAGATTTCAACAATCATCTCTCACAAATAGATTAAAGAAGTACAAAAATTCAGCAAGAATATACATGATTTGAACATTATCAACGAACTTGACCAATTAACATTTATAGAACATTCCAGCCAACAAGTGCACATTCTTTTTCTGTACACATGGAACATTCACTAGCCACACCACATCTGGCTATCAAACAAGTCTCAATAAATTTAAAATAATTGAAATCAAGGTGTGGGTGCAAGGTGAAGGGTGGGGGGGTCAGTGACTGGTGGGGGAAGGGGGACATCTGTAATACTTTCCAACAATAAAGATAAAATTAAAATAAATTTTAAAATAAAATAATTGAAATCATACCACAAGGTAATTAAATTACAAAGAATACAAATATACCTATAAAATTCTCCAAATATTTGGAAACTAAATAGTATAAGCACCTAAATAATCCATGTGACAAATTAAAAAGAAAGTAAATATTTTTAACTAAATATAAATATAGGACATTAAAATTTGCGGGGTAGCTAAAATTACCTAGAGGCAAATTTATGGCTTTATATGCTCCTATTAGAAAAAAAAAGAAAGCTCTGAATAATCAACAGAAAACTCACAGGAGAGAACCCTGATACTCGAGGACCCAAAGTGGAGACCACATAGAGACTGGGGGAAGACAGTTGACACACCCTATTGGAAAACACCCTGCCCTGAGGCCACTTAAGAGATTGAAAATAACAATTAGCCCCCACACAGAAGCAAGTGCCCCACTCTGTTGAAAAAACTCTCGCCACACCTGAAGATGATTGCCTGGGGGCAATTCAAGTCAGAATCCTATCAGTCTGTAGGCAGAGGTGGTTTCTGGAGGCTTTGAGTCTATGCCTGATCTAATTAGTCAGAAACAGCCTTTAACACTGTCCTGCACTAGAAATTGAGAGGTGTAGAGGATCTACCTAACACATAGTCACAAACCCAAACAGAAAGCCAAAATGAGAAGACAAGGAAACCATCCCCAAATGAAAGAACTAAAGAATTCTCCAGAAGCAAAGATAAGAAATTTATCTAAATCAGAGTTCAGAATAATGATGGTAAAAATGCTCAACAGCATAAAAAAAGATACAGGAACTATGAAAAAAAGAACAGTCTGAGATAAAGCATGATATAACACAAAGGAAGCATTGGAAGGAATACATAGCAGATTAGGGGAAGCTGAGGACCAAATTAGTGAATTAGAAGACAGGTTTGAAAATATCACTCAATCAGAGAACCAAAAAGAAAAAACAATTAAAAAACAGGAGGACAGCTTAAGGGAGCTGTGGGACAATGTGAAACGTAACAACATTAGAATAACAGGTGGGCCAAAAGAGGTAGAAAGGGAGAAAGGCATAGAGAAGGTGTTTGAAGAAATAATGGCAGAAAACTTCCCTAACCTGGTAAAGGAAAACGTCACACAAGTGAAGGAGGCACAGAGAACCCCAAACAAGAAGAACCCAAACAGACCCAGACACATCAGAATTAAAATACCAAAAATTAAAGACAAAGAGAAAATCTTAAAGGCAGCAAGAGAAAAGAAAACTATTACCTACAAAGGAGTTCCCATAAGGCTGACACCTGATTTCTCATCAGAAACTCTACAGGCCAGAAGGGAATGGCAGGAAGTATTCAAGGTAATGGAAAGCAAGGATCTCAGACCAAGATTACTATATCCAGCAAAGCTATCATTCAAAATAGATGGTCAAATAAAGAGCTTCCCAGACCCGCCCCTCTCCCAAAAAAACAGTAAAGGAGTACATCACCACCAAGCCAGCATTACAAGAAATGCTAAAGGGATTGGTGTAATAAGAAGAAGAACAGGAAGCAGCTGATCAATGCTTCTCTCTCATAGATGTTTCTAGCTCTCTATCTCTCTCCCTTCCTGTCTGTAAAAAATCAATAAAATATATATTTACAAAAAAAAATCTGGGGTAGCAATACTAATATCTGACAAAATAGACTTTAAAATAAAGGCTATCACAAGAGACAACAAAGGTCACTACATAATACTAAAGGAATCAATTCAACAAGAGGATATAACCCTGATAAACCTATATGCACCCAATATAGAAGCACCTAAATATATTATAAAAAAAATTTCTAGAGGACTTTAACGGAGAGATCGACAACAATATAGTAATAGTATTTAACACCCCTCTGACTTCACTGGATAGATCTTCCAGACAAAAACTTAACAAGGAAACAGAGACTCTAAAGGACACACTGGATCAGATGGATTTAATTGACATTTATAGAACACTAGAGGCCCAATGTACAAAATTCATGCAAGAGTAGGCCTTTGCAGCCAAGGCCCTCGCAGCCTCTGCGGCTGCAGCCCCAGCTTTGGCCCACTGTTTAGCCATTTGGTCGGTTTGCATATTATGCTTTTATTATTATAGATTTCACCCCAATGCAGCAGAATATACATTCTACTCAAGTGCACATGGATCATTCACAAAGACAGACCACATGTTCGGACACAAAACAAGTCTCTACAAGTTCAAGAAGATTGAAATCATATCAAGTATCTTCTCAGACCACAGAATGAAATTAGATATCAACTACAGTATAGTTAGCATGAACATTGTTCCTGCAGGTTTAGAAGGAGAAAACATTGCTTAACTGTATGTACACCCATCTGATGGGACAGAAGAGTAGGAAATAAAAACAGTACTTTTGGTTTTTGTCAATAGTGCAAAAAGCCAACCAAAATCTTCTACACTAGCCAGTTTAAATTATTTTCTTAAGGCAGACTTTGAGAGTGATTTGTTTTGTGCCCTGGCTGGTTTCGCTCCGTGGTTTGAGTGTCAGCCTGCAGACAGAAAGATCATGGGTTCGATTCCTGCAAGGGCATGTACCTCAGTTGCAGGTTTGATCCCCAGCCTCAGTTTGGGCATGAGTGGGAAGCAACCAATCTCTCTCTCTCTCTCTCTCTCTCTCTTTCTCTTAAAAAATCAATGGAAAAAATATCCTCAGGTGATGATTTAAAAAAGAAAAAAAAAAAGGAGTGATTTGGTTCCTTAGCTGTGCTAGCAAAAGTCCACCTTTGTACTTCTGGTATTTTGGTTACATTTTTGCATTTAAACTCATCCACACACAAACATAGGTGCCACACAAAATATATGTGGAATAAGATTTTTCCAGGTCCCATCACAAATTGCGCTCTCTCTCTTTCTCTTCAGAAAGTAGGGTCGCATGCCAGAATCCAGAAAAGGAAGCTGGAATATGAACCACAGTGCCTTCTAGCCAAGACAAAGTATCAGGTGGGGGCTAGCAATCTTCATAGCCTCCATAGGTACAGCTGCTTAAGTAGTCTACTACCTTTTGTGAGGTGTCCCTGACCCTGAACAGAGCTTACTGGGGTGTCCTATTACTCAACTCTCTTGACTAATTTTCAGGAATGTATGTGAGTATATTAACCAGTATATAATAAATCTATTTCTAAATGGAAATAAATAATACATGTTTAATGGGAGATGTCAGGCATTGTGATAAGCCTGTGTAGAATATTTATCTTAAAATCCTCTAATCAGACTGTATACCAACTGGTCTTCTTAATCAAATGCTTGACACTGTAGAGGACTCATCAAGTCCTCTTCATTAGCTCTTCATTAACATGGTAAACAGAATTAATTTGTAATATACATATTAGTTAAATTATTTGATTATCATTTTGATGTCATCTGGGGTTAAAGAAAAAGTCAGAGGAAGTTGAATTTGATGTTAAATGGAGCATGTAGGCATGGTAAATAAGTCAAATTCACTAAATGGAACCACCAGCAAGAACTCAGAAAAAGAGTAAAACTTTATGAATTCGATATGTGTAGTAAAAACAAATAAATATACAAGAAAATAAATTTTTAAAAATTGATCTAGGCATAAGGAATATAATTTTTCTCCAATTGCAGTACATTTTGAATATAATTATATTTGTAACCTCTTCTTTTCCCCTTTAATATAGAATAATTTTGCATGCCAACAGGATAAAATTGTGAGAATATTATTATAAACAGAGTGTTTTTAAAACCTGAATTATCTTCCCTCTGACTAAAATATATTAATACTTCTAGACAATGAAAAGTTACTAAATTAAAATATAATGTTCAGAGTATTACTATTATTAAAACTCATTAAAATTGATAAGAAAAAAGCTCTAAAATTAATAATCTAGATTTACACTACAAGATACTAGAGAAAGAAGAACAAATTAAACTAAAGTAAATAGAAGGAAGGAAATAATAAATCAATGACATAGGAATAAACAAACAATAGGGGGAAAAAAGGAAACCAAAACTGTTTTGGGGTTTTTTTGCAAAATAGAATAAAATTGATCAAATTCTAGTCAGAAAGTTCAAGAAAATAAAAGAAACACAAATTACCAACATCAGGAATGAAAGAGGAAAACTAATTACAGATACAAGGAATATTAAAAGAAAAATAAGGTGTTATTATGAAAAACTTCATGCTGCTGCTTTAGGACAAAACTAATCTTTTACCTGAAAAAAAAAAAGAAGTATATACACAGTTACATGTCTCTAAAACTAATGCTTCTCAATCTAGTCTCAATCATTTATAATAATTATAACTTTTAACCAACGTAACTTTTACTTTTCAGAGAAAACAGGGGTAGGGGTAGGTAAACAAGAATGCAGACATTCATATAACACAACTTTCTACAGTCACTAATATCCCATATACAACTTCTCCAAATGATGAAAATGTACATGCTCATTAACAAGACCTAAAGATATAGCAACCCGGGCATGTGCCTTGACTGGGAATCAAACCATGACTTCTTGGTTCATTGGTTGACGCTCAGCCACCGAGATACGATGGCCATGCAAGTCTCCTTTATTTTAGGTGTTGTTTTACTGAAATGGGCTGTAAAATTTTTTATTGTCTTATTCCTTTGAATGTATAGAAACTAGAGGCCTGGTGCACAAAATGTGTGCACAGATGCAGTCCCTAGGCCTGGCCGGCAATCAAAGCTCAAGCGTCTGGCATGCAAGGGCAGGTCCCAGCTGACCTCTGCCTGAGTCATGGTGCCCGAGTCCCCATGTGGAGATGCAGTGAGCACAGCTGGACGATGTGACCCAGGGCACAGCCTAAGCCTCTGGGCCACCCAGAGGCACCGCATGGAAGCCAGGCAGGCAGCGCACTCTCTCCCAGCTGGCCTCGCAGACCAGCTGCTCCTACACAAATTCACGGGGAGCCCAACTGGCCCCTAAGGTCCCAGCAGCTGCAGGGCAGGCTTCCCCAGTGCGTGAGCCCTGGCATCCCGGGGGAGGGTGCAGGGGGTGAGAGCAAGCTTGGCGGACACCCTGCAGTCTCACCACACCTCCGTCCCCATCATCCCACCCCCAGGTAGCTGGTGAGAGGTTGCAGGCCCCTGCCCAGGCGTCACAAGAGGTTGGTCGCTGCCACCCACCCCCAGTTCCCTGTCCCAGCCTGGGGTCCAGCCCCAATCAGGTGATCAGGACTTGCTGGCCATCCCTCATGGTCTTCAGGGTGATCAATGGGGGCCAGGCCCCCCGACCTGGATCCCTCAGTGCTGGTTGCGGGGTGATTCGTGGGGCGATCAGGCCCCTGCTCACACCCGCCTTGGCTTGGCACCGCCCACTCACCTGCTCCACCATCCCGCCTTGGTCCTGCTCTTGTTGGGGCCCATCAGGGCCAGCAGTGCCTCCACTGCTGCCCACTGCCAGCGCAATGTTGCTGGCACCTGCCATGTTCTGCGTCGCCCCCTGGTGGTCAGCGTACGTAGTAGCGAGCAGTCGAACTCCCAGGTCTAACTCCTGGTTGAACAATTTGCATATTAGTCCTTTATTATATAGGATATGCACTTAGATATCTCATAAAATAGAACAGGGCTCCTTTAATTTAGTAGATTTTACAATATAATTTCTTTTTTTTAAATATATTTTATTGATTTTTTACAGAGAGGAAGGGAGAGAGATAGAGAGTTAGAAACATCGATGAGAGAGAAACATCGATCAGCAGCCTCCTGCACATCCTCCACTGGGGATGTGCCCGCAACCCAGGTACATGCCCTTGACCGGAATCGAACCTGGGATCCCTCAGTCTGCAAGCCGACGCTCTATCCACTGAGCCAAACCGGTTTCGGCTACAATATAATTTCTTAATGCCATCTGGATTTAGGAAAACATTACACATTCATAAAATGAGAAGTAAAGACCTTCTGAATTACATACATATAGACCTGGGATTTATAGCTTCAATTCTAAAATTCCAGTCATCAGTCAAACAGAGAAGTATAAAAAATTTACTGGTTCAGATATCAAAAGAGCTGTTCTCCTTCTTAGTGGTACATGACATTCTTAATTGATTTGAACCGAAATAGTGAATAGGCAAACAAGCAAGACAAACAAACTAGTTTCTCTGTTGTCTCTCATGAAAGACTAGATCTCTACAAGTCATTAATCCATTCACAGAGCTCATCAAATGGTCACACCTTAATACCATATACCCAGTTATTGCTACCAACAGTGGGCAATGACTATTGCTGTAAACAAAACAAAGACAAACCACAAAATAAATAGGGAACAATATTAAAATTAGTAAAGCAGATGGTCAGCAAAGCTCTATTGTCATTTTGAGCCCAAAACAGATGTATCTGGGCTTGAAGCAGCCAATGAGCTGCACCTCTCCGGTAAGAAGTATACCTGGTTTTGTTAGGTGAACTCCCAAACTATTAAAAGACAACTACAAAATTAAAAATCATGTCTCTCTCATACAGACAAAAAACAAGCATGTTTTAAAGATATTACTGACTGTTTTAATCAATGAAGGGGCAAGGTAGATGTTGTAATCAGCTCCAAGGAGAAATCGAAAATCACAAACTTATATGAAGTAAAGGAATGTTGAAATGAATGTGTAAATGGAAGCAAAACTAACTTCCTCCACAGTGATAGAGGGAAATCAACTAGGCAAATTTAGAAAATAGTGCTCTAGCACATTTTAGTTTATAAGGTTACCTAGCAGAGCCTTGAAGAAGTAAAACCCAGCACTAGTGAGTTTTGTAAGATCTTTGGAGTTCTTTCTATGTGGGACATTTAGAAGTCCTGGGGAGTCAATGGGTGCAACGTGAGGGAAGGGATTATGGCTATAAAAGGAAGGGAATAGCCCTAACTGGTTTGGCTCAGTGGACAGAGCCTTGGCATGGGGACTCACGGATCCCAGGTTCGATTCCGGTCAAGGGCATGTACCTTGGTTGGGGGCACATACCCAGTAGGGAGTGTGCAGGAGGCAGCTGATCCATGTTTCTCTCTCATCGATGTCGATGTTTCTAACTCTCTCTCCTTTCCTCTCTGTAAAAAATCAATAAAATTTATTAAAAGGAAGGAAATAGCAAAGGAAGGGGCCTCATGGGGAATTTAGATCAGCTTCATCTAATGGACAGTGTCCCATGGAAAAAAAAACAGGGGCCAAGAGGGAAGAAGAAAGGCTGTTGACAAGCCTGAAGCAGATTTATGAAGACTGAGCTCACAGCAGAGAAAGACAGAAAAACAATTATGTCAGAACTTTCATTCTGGGTGGGCCTGGACACTGGTATTGTTAAAAGCTTCCCAGGCGATTACAACCTGAAGCCCAGTTGTAACCTCTGTTCCCCAGCTGGAGTTCACCACTTTCATACCAGGTAAAGTTCGGTCATTGATGCTGTGGTTCTAAGTGACTCATCTGTTCCCTGTTCGAGAGGATGTGGAAATGTGGGTTGTTTCTTCTTCTTTTTAATTAGAGCAAAATTCCTGAAGAGGAAATGACTTGTGGTTTTTGCCTGTTTCACTTGAGTCATATCACTTAATGTTCCCTTTATGTGAATTAAAAATAATAATAATAATAATAATAAGGTAGACTTTCCACTTCTCGGTGTGTGCTCTTCTGTTGCTGCAGTCCAATGAGCAGAACTCAGAAATGTAAAATGGCAGGCTTGACGTCCTCCTTCTTTTCCTTGCAACATAGTGCAAACAGTATGACCTAGTAATACTACAAGGTACAGTGTAACGAGCAATGCATTTGGTCCCCAAAGATGGTAGGACCCGTGCCAGCCCTGCCCTGGAAAATTACCAACACTTCGCCTCGGTTCCCTTCTCTGAAAAATGAGGTACTATAACCTCTTTGGATCTAAAATGTCATTGATTGTAAGATGCACCACAGTGTTTTATACTACTAAGAAAAAACAGATAACTGTATTATTCCACTGCCAATGTAAATAGTTGGAATTATTATGACAACATTCATTGGTAATAGAGTCCAAATGTTCCAGATTAAAAAAAAAACATTTTTGTTAAAAAATCAGATAAACTAAGAAAAATCCTTTAAATCAATCTCGCCTAAAGTCAATTGTTAACATTGCCTATTAAGACTCTTCTCATTTGAGTCCAATCTTAACTCAGAATACAAAAGATTAATTGAAAAGCCAACTAACATAACTTTTGCATATGACTTTCAAATGAAGTCATACACTATCGCCCTCTAAAAAATGACTAGAGATTTACATATAACTAAGCAGTGATAAGACCAAGAATTGTTTTTGTCAAAGTGCAAATATGTAATCCTAAATATTGTTTAGGTTAGCAGAAGTCAATAGTGTTTTAATGATGCAAATGTGTGGTGGGAAGACATGAGCTGAGTGACAAAGGCATAAAGTGAGCTGGATAAATGTGTTCAGTTAGTGAAGTATGCAACGTACATGGGGGATGTGCAGATTGGGGGAAGAAAAAACAGGAGGAAAAGACAACTGTGCAATAGCAAGGAGAGAACAGAATAAGGAAATCCAAGATGTTAAATTTTAATGCCTCTAGCACATTGTCCCAGATGGGGCTTTCAATACATGGCTAGCCCAACAAGACAACGTTCAGAAAATACCCGGAAAAGAAACGCCAGCCTACATTCGGAGATGAGGGTAGGTGGAGCTATCTTCTTGCCCAATTTGATTCGACACAAATCAATGCAGCTGAAGGGTAGCCCCGTGAGAGGGGTGGTGGAGAGCCAGCACTCAGGGCCAACATGCAGTGGCTGCCTAAGAACCTCTTACAGGAAGGAGACACATGTTAGCTCCTGTGACCAAACTGTGGACTGGAACGAATGCTCCAGAGACTCAAACCGCATCAGCACTCTTCCCTCATTTCTTTTCCTGGTTTTGTTTTCTCGGTTTTCTTCCTCCGGGCACAGAACTCGGACACCAGGTGCCTCTAGTTTGCATCGTTAAAGCGCAGGAGCCAAGGGTTAAAAGTCAACCAGCTCTACCTGCACGGTCCATCCGTGCATTCTAAACTCATTAAGTGAAACACTTATGAGAAGCTTTGTAACGGAGGGGTCAAGCGGGGGACCTCCCCTGATCCCCCCGGTTCAGCCGGACATCGCCAGCGTCACGCTGGGAAGCTCCCCAGCAATGAACCGCAGGCCGACAACATTCACCCAGGCTCTCGCTGGGCACTTACACCTATGACTTCCCACGGAACATGTAAGATAGAGAGATAGACATTATCAGCAAGAAATGGGCCAAATGCAAGAACTGTGACGCTCCAAATGCAAGAATTGTGACGCTCCAAATGCAAGAATTGTGACGCCCCAAAAGCAAGAACTGTGACGCCCCAAATGCAAGAATTGTGACGCCCCAAATGCAGGAACTGTGACGCTCCAAATGCAAGAATTGTGACGCCCCACGAGCAAATATCCAGTTTCCCCCCTAGGGCAGGAAAGGAGATGGGGAGGGTGCCGTCTGAGAATGAGAGACCTAAAGGACGAAGTAACCACATACAATGCGGTAAACGGGACTGCGCTTGGGTCCTTGGCAAACCAACAATAAAAGCCATCTTTGAAACAAAGAAATTTGAACGTACAGTGAATATTAGGTGATATTCAGGAATTACCTTAACTTTTCAAGGTGTGATAATGGCTGAGTAATTACTTCTTTTTTTAAAGATACTCAGAGGACATTTAAGTGGGAAACAACTTGCTTTGGAAGTACGGCGTTGTCCTGGCCCAGCCCTCTCGCACCGCGGACGCCTCCAGGACCCAGCCTCTCCCACTCGCTGGGCCCTCGAAAGCGCCCGGCGCGCAGAGGCCCGCCTGCTCCGCGGACCCAGAGTCACGGCCTGACGACTCTCAGCCCCGCCTCGCGCTCATTACCCAAGGTGCCCCGGGCGCTCATTTGCATGTCCCGCGCGACAGGTGAACCCCGCGGCTCAATCGCAGCCTAGCTATCGCCGCGACCAACACGCGAGCCTCGGGAGGGGTCCCCTTAACTTTTCAAGGTGTGATAATGGCTGAGTAATTACTTCTTTTTTTAAAGATACTCAGAGGACATTTAAGTGGGAAACAACTTGCTTTGGAAGTACGGCGTTGTCCTGGCCCAGCCCTCTCGCACCGCGGACGCCTCCAGGACCCAGCCTCTCCCACTCGCTGGGCCCTCGAAAGCGCCCGGCGCGCAGAGGCCCGCCTGCTCCGCCCACCCAGAGTCACGGCCTGACGACTCTCAGCCCCGCCTCGCGCTCATTACCCAAGGTGCCCCGGGCGCTCATTTGCATGTCCCGCGCGACAGGTGAACCCCGCGGCTCAGTCGCAGCCTAGCTATCGCCGCGACCAACACGCGAGCCTCGGGAGGGGTCCCGTGGCATCAAGTTCCCCTCACCGTTCCGAGGTCGCCGCCAAAGAATGCGACCCAGTCACCGTAAACTACAAGGAGTGAGCTAGCCCCGCCTTAAATGCCTGGCGGACGGAGCGAGCAACGTGCTCGCTTCGGCAGCACATATACTGCGCAAGGATGACACGCAAATTCGTGAAGCGTTCCATATTTTGCACCCTGCTCTGGTGCAAAATATGGAACTTCGGTCTTTTTGTGTGTGCTTGTCTTGAATTTAATCATTTTAACCAAATACCTTAATTCTTAGGTTGAACAATTTTTTATTTGTTTCAATACTTATGGGACATGTTTAATTTCTTATTGTATTTAAACTGAAGTTCTCGGTAGCCTTTTCAATTTACCAATCTCTGAAAATAAAATTTTCTAAGATTTAATAAGGGAAGGAACTACTCATAAAAATTAATTTCTTATGTAAGTAACATCTGTCAGTAGTTGTGAAGACTGTAAGCATTATTAGCTCATACCCAATATTGTTACTGGATAATGATATTGGATATGAGATATTAATATGATCTTATAATGTGATAATGGATTATTAATTTTGATCCAAGTACCATGATTCAGTCATTACCACGTTTAATATAAAATTATAAGCCTTGGAATTACTGCAGTGCTGGCATTGCTGGAAGTGCTGGCATTGCTGGCAGTGCTGGTTTTTGTCATTGTTACCATAGTAAGGAATACTAAATCTTGCAGTGTATGAACTTTGAGTAGTTGTCAAGGAATTTGTATTTAGAAACAGCTTATTTATTCCCACAATGGAGATTTTCTATCAGTTTTATTTGTCTTAAGTGGTAAAAATTATTATGAACAAATTAATAATAGTTCTCCTAATAGTTTGCCCAATTTTTAGTTAAGAATTTCTTTGTATTGGGGATAATGGGGTGGGGGGGATGAGGACACATTTGTAATACCTTAACTAATAATAAAAAAAATAAAATAAAATTCCTAATATTTCACAAGTGAAATAAAGGTTAAAAAAAAAAGAATTTCTTTGTATTATAACCTATTTTTTCATATTTCTACTTTGCTTTGTCCTTTTTTTGTTCTCAGAGAAGAGGAGAGAGAGAGAGAGAGAGAGAGAGAGAGAAACATCAATGATGAGAGAGAATTATTGATCTGCTGTCTCCACCCTGGGGATGGAGCCTGCAACCCTGGCAGGTGCCCTTGACTGGGATCGAACGTGTGACCCTTCAGTCTACAGGCAGACGCTCTATCTACTGAGCCAAACCAGCTAGGGATGTCTTTTTCTTTCTTTTCTTCTTTTATAATTCTTTTTTTTTAATTTTAGAAGATATTTGTTAAAACTGGGGAAGTGAAACAGGAAAGGGCTGGGAACATGAGCCTACTGTGCTGTTTTGACTCACTAAGAAGTCTGAGTACAGGGATCCTGGGGTACAGGTTCAGGGAGTTTGCCTGGGATGGACTGCCAATGCCCATAGCTGCCCTGGTTGCAAGCCTTGTGGGGTCTTAACAGAGTAGGAGATGCCTGCCTTTGAGGAAAGATGGGGAGGAGGGTGGCGCAGGCATGCTCATGGGAGGGAGAGTATATCTGCATTAATTCTTACTCCAGTATAAGTGATGTAGGTTTAGCAATTAACCTATTTAATCACCACTTTACTAATTTATTCAAATTAGTTTTAATTTTGTATTTGTGTTCACATCATTTTCTTGTGACCTTGAAATGAATATTTTGTCCTAATTCTTTAGTAGTTTTAGGTACTTGACATTTTTTGAATATCTTAACCATCTTTAGATTTGGAGCTCTTAGTTTCCCTTTTCTCTAAATTCTTTATATTTCATTTTATTCAAATGTCTTGTAGGTGCTCAATGACACCAACGTATATTTAACATCCTAAAATGATAAGTAAAATTTGAAGCAGTGCACGTTATCCTCACTGTTACTATTTTTCTGGGACTTGATTTATTTTAAATGTGTCAAAGATTTTTTTTTTTAAAAATCTAGCTATCCAAGGGAATATAGTATTTAGATACGCCCTAGATTTACTTCTTGGAAATTTCATTTCCAGATTTTTCATCTTTGTTGGCACTTGGTATATATATATAGAGAAAACATTACCAGCAATGTACTTTTCAAATAAAAACTAAAATCAATCCAATTCTTTAATTATAAAATAGTTGACTGATCCCTGGCTTAGGGTGTTAGGAAAATTAAATCTTACAAGTTTTATCCATTTGGAATAATTTATGAAAGATTACGTCAAAATAAGATATGTAAGAAATCTTACAAAGGATGATGATAGTTCTCTATTTTTACCACCTTTTTCCCCAAAGGTAATGAGTAAATGCATAGAGCTATGTAGAATAGTTGATAGTTTTAAAATACAAAAAATTAATAAAACATTCGGAAGATAGGACTGGGATATAGCAGAATGAAATTGCTTTCCATCTTAATTTGTGTTAAGAATCATTTAAAGTAGTGTGTTTGGTTTCTTTTTGAGGGCTTTGATTACATCTCCGCACAGAGAGGTTAATCATAATCACTATAGGTAATAGCTCAATAAATTGTGACAGATTAATGAAGTAATGTTTCTAAACTAGTCCAAAAATATCAAAATCATGTCCATAATGGATCTAGAAGAATGTAACCGATCATTATTTAATGGATGGCCTCTTCAAAGTGTAGGTTTCTGCTTTTGAAATCTTTGGCTATTTTGATATTATATTTAAGTGCTATATGAGGCAAATCCTAACTGATTCAGATTTAAGTTTAAACAAGTTCCTTCAGCTAAAAATAACCTTAGAAGTTTTAATGTGTAGGCTTTTGAGTGTTTTTCTGCGTAAAGCAGTGGTTTCCAAACATCAGAATCACTTGTGGGAAAGATCACACTATCCAGAAGGCACCCGACTACAATATATAAATCTCTGAGGTGCAAGAATAAGATATTTATTTCTAGTTACATGCTTATAAATTGTATCTGGGGAGGACATGAGTTTTTGAGAGAAATAGCTTGTATGGTAAGGGCAATCAATTTTAAACACATATCAATATGTAGACTTGATAGTTACTAAGCAATTTTATAATAAACTAGAGGTCCACTGCACGATTTTGTGCACCTGTGGGGTCCCCCGCCTGGCCTGAGTTATCGGGCCGAAACCAGTTCTCCAACATCCCCCGAGTCCCAGAATACCAATGGGCACAGGCCAGGCCAAGGAACCCCATTGGTGCTTGATTGGGGCCAGGGAGGGACACGGGAGGTTGGCCAGCTGGGGAGGGACAGCAGGAGGGCTGCAGGGCATGTCCACCCCGTATCGCTCAGGCCCAACAGGCCTGACCCCAGTAGCAAGCTAACCTAGTTATAGCCAAACACATCATCAACTGCAATAAATTATGTGATGTTAACTTGAATTGTATTGATAATGTAGTTCGTTTGCAACACAAGGCAATAGAACACAAAGCTAATGTAGTTAATTTGTTTTTAGTTTATAACAGCTATAAGAATAAGTTTATACACAGTTTTATGTTTATACATATTTAAGTAACAACATAATAGAAGCAATTTTA
>NW_006290632.1:403988-405037 GCF_000327345.1 Myotis davidii | reverse complement strand
ATTGCTTCTATTATGTTGTTACTTAAATATGTATAAACATAAAACTGTGTATAAACTTATTCTTATAGCTGTTATAAACTAAAAACAAATTAACTACATTAGCTTTGTGTTCTATTGCCTTGTATTGCAAACGAACTACATTATCAATACAATTCAAGTTAACATCACATAATTTATTGCAGTTGATGATGTGTTTGGCTAAAACTAAATCACCATTTTGGTTTTGTTTTTGTTTTTGTTTTCAATTGATTTCAGAGGAAGAGAGAGAGAGAGAGAGAGAGAGAGAGAGAGAGAAATATCAATGATGAAGAGAGAGAATCATTGATCGGCTGCCTCGGCCCCCTACTAGGAATCAAGCCTGCAACCCAGGAATCTAACCATGACCTGCTTCATAGATCAACACTCAACCACTGAGCCATGCCCACCAGCCAGGTCCTTTGTTGGGTTTCATATTTGAAAGATGTAGCCTCAAGTTCAGTTCTACAGTTAATCTGCTTCTGTGTTTTGACTAATGCAGAGACGACTACCAATTCATGTAAGTAGGTTCTGAAAAAACTGAACCTTTGTTTACATAAATACTTGAACATAAATTTTTTCAAAGTTAACATTTTTTTAATTTTTTTAATAAATCTTTATTGTTCAGATTATTACAGTTGTTCCTCTTTTTCCCCCCCATAACTCCCCTCCACCCAGTTCCCACCCCACCCTCTGCCCTTATCCTCCCCACAACTGTCCCCATCCATAGGTGTACAATTTTTGTCCAGTCTCTACCCACACCCCCCACACTCCTTTCCCTTCCGAGAAATGTCAGTCCACTCCCTTTCTATCCCCCTGATTCTATTATATTCACCAGTTTACTCTGTTCATCATATTTTTTATTCACTTGATTTTTAGATTCACTTGTTGATAGATATGTAATTGTTGTTCATAATTTGTATCTTTACCTTTTTCTTCTTCCTCCTCTTCTTAAAGGATACCTTTCAGCATTTCATATAATACTGGTTTGGTGGTGATGAACTCCTTTAGCTTTTCTTATCAGTGAAGTTCTT
>NW_006290632.1:398670-403345 GCF_000327345.1 Myotis davidii | reverse complement strand
ATGGTGGGAGAACTTCTGTGCTGAAGACATCCTTCTGGGCCAGACTTGCTTCAGTGGGGCTTTGGTGCTCACTGAGTCTGCCCCCTGAGTGTGTCCCTTATGGATTTGAGGAGTTGTAATCTGCATGGTCTCACTCTGACCACTGGGTACATTGACTCTTAGATCTCTAAGGAGGTGCTAATTTAGCCTCTGCCTGAGGCTAGCCAGCAGGAGCTACAGAGAGATCTGCAGATTCCTCTTCCTTTTGGGGGTTTGGAGGTGCCCAGATGAGGCCCAGCTGTGAAGCAATACAAGCTGCTTTGGGGCTTGAGCCTTCTTGGATGTTCTGTGTCTCTCTGCTCCAGCTGCAGTTTGTTAGGTAATTTTAGATCTCAAAGGGCCAGCCCATTCATATGCAAAAGCCACTGCTAGCAGCTTGGGTGGAGCGGGTGCACAGCTTAGGTGGGCCGGGCTTTCTGGGGATCAACAGGGGGGAGCAAATAGCTATGGCTGATCCTCAGTCCTACCCTAAGAGGCCCCTCGTCTCAGTGTCCCAGTTATCACTGCAAGCACCTCTGAGAGAAAGCTGCCCTTGAGTTCTGCCCACTGCCAGACAGTTCAGTTTCTCCCTGTATGAGTCTGGGCCCCCAGAGATTTGCCCGGTACTGGAGTTCAGAGCCATCGGGAGTTTGAGACTCACTCCCAATTGAAAAAGACACCTGCGTCCTCCGTTGCCAGCCCTTTCCGCAAGCATCTCCGTACCTCTGCATTTTACTTCCGCACCTCCTCAGTCTCAGTGTGCTTTTCTGTTTCCTTCTAGTTGTAGACTTTCCACTCAGCCAGCCTTCCTGTGGTTCTGGATGATGTCTGTTTTGTCTTTAGTTATATTTTTGAAGTGGTGGTGTGAGGCAGCAATTTCAGGTGTTTACCTATGCCGCCATCTTGGTTTCTCCCAAAGTTAACATTTTTGAAATCAGGACACAGCACCCATTAAATGGGAACCAAGAGTATAAAATCTGTAGTTTAGTAAAATCAGGCCTCATACTTAACACTCTGCCAGTGAGCAATCCTTGAATACCTGATGACTCTGTAAAGCTGTATTATTTATTTCAACATGGCATTAGAGTAACAGTATAATTGAAATCAGCAATAAATATATAATCTAATATTGCTGAAATTTGCAACAAGATTATCTGAAACTACTTTTAAATTCTTAGAAACATTTTTTAAACTTTTTTTTTAAGTTTTAGCTCTGAGCTCATAGACTATTGAAGGTACAGAAGGAATGAGGGTTCTGATAGTGTTTTACTTATGTATATTCATATATTTTCAGGGCTATATAAAGTCTGTAATGTGCAATTTCATGATTCTGTGAGCAGCTTTCTCACTTTGAAAAAACAGATTTCATCATGAATTCTCTGATATATACTGGGAACTGATTCAAAGGCCTTTCATAAAGTCAGTGTATCAATGGTGACTCAAGTATGACTACTCTGGTTATATTACAAGGGCTTTCCTACACATACATACACAGAGCTTTTCTCCTTTTTGAAACTGCTGCTGCTGATGCTGTGGTCTTTCCTAAAGTAATTAGCACAGTCAGTACATTCATAAGGTTTCTCTCTAGTATAGGTTCTCTGATATATATTTAAAACAGGTTTATCCATGAAGATCCACTCTTATTTTAGTTTTTCACTAAATAGAGTTTTCTGATATGTATATGGAGCTTTAACCTAGCACTTAAGTGTTTTCCCACTCAGTACATATGTATGGTTTCAGTTTCACTGTGAATTTTCTGATACACTTGGGAGTTGTGATTTGGAAGTGAAGGAAATGTACAATCATCACATTCACAAAGGGGCTACCTCCCCAATATGAACTTTGATGTACAATTGTACTAGTTATCTATTGCTGCATAAAATACCCCCAAACTCAGCAGTTCAAAACAACACCCATCACATTTCTGAGGGAAAGGAATCTTGGAATGCCTTAGCTAGGAAGGTAGGTCTGCTCAGGTTCTCCGGTAATATATCATTCAAGCCATCAGTAGGGGGAGGAGAAATAGCTTCCATGCTCATTCGAATTATTGATAGACCTTAGTTCCTCTAGTTGCTAACTAGACCTCAGTTCCTCACCATGTGAGACTTTCCATAGGACCACTAACAATATGACAATTTCCTTCCCTCAGAGAGAGAGAGATCATAGATATAGTGGATGCCCAAGAAGGAAAACCAGTCTTTTATAATCAGATCTTGGGCCTAACATACCATCACTTCTGCAATTTGCTATTCGTCACACAAAATCAGTTGTGGTGAGGTGAAAATGAAGTAGGAGACCATGCAAAAGTGGGAATACCATGAGTCAATACAGTGGGGGCCATCTTGGAGGCTGGCTGCCATTCAAGAAGCACATCTGACTTGTGGTTGATGGCCTCTCCAGTATGAAATTCCAGGGTACTGAGTTGTGACTTGTGGGTGAAGGTTTTCCCATGAGCAGCACTGCATTCAAATGACTTCTTGCCAGTGTGAATCTTCTGAACTTCAATCAAAACTGACTTACAGGTGAAGGGCTTCTCAAATTCAATACATCTATAGGCCCCTCTCCAGTGTGAGCGCTCCAGAGTACAGAGATAAGTGAGCTTTTCGTGAATGTCTTCCCATATTTAATGCATGTGTAAGATTTCTCTCCTGAATGTTTGGAGACATTCACTGAGGTGTTACTTGAATTTTTCCAGTTACTATATTCTCTCCAGTATAAATTTTCTGATATCCAAATGTGTCTTTCTGAACCAAGGCCTGTTCATGAATTCTTCACAGGGACTTGAATACTGACTGGTAAGCAAAGTCTTTCCTACTTTATCCACCTTAGCCATTATGTTCTCAACTCCACTTCCCATAGTAGCCGATGGTTGGGCTGTCTTGAAATTTCAGAGCTGCTGGAAGAGGCAGGCTAGCCTCAAGGATCTCAAAGGGTCTACTTGGTGTTTTTACCTGATACCCAAAACTCCAAAACTGGTGGGTTTTAGAGGGAACTAAAACGATTTAATGCTCAGATTCCCTCAGGAATGAAACTATTGGAACTCTCAATGACAACAGTAAACTGAGGACCTCTTCTGCTTTCCTTAGTGTGTAGTTACTGAAGGCCTCCTGTGTTGAAGTACCTTTTGTCTGGACCATCTTTATCCCACCAAGACCTTTCATTGATATCTCCCCACACTGTCCCCTCAGAACTTTGAGGGTGTCACTCCGTCATTGTCTTCTGTTCTTGATAATTTCTATTAAGGTATCAATTCAGTCTTATTGGTGCTCAACTGAAGGTATTGTTTTCTCCTGTCTTTTTCAGCATTTTTCCCATGGGTACCTAGGTGTAGTTTCTTTCAATTTTGGAAAGTTGTTAGCCATAGTCCCATTGTTCCTGCCCCATTCTCTCTCTCTCTTCTCCAAGACTCCAAATACATGTTAAGATATTTTGAACCTATCCTCTATCATTATTATTATTACGTATTGATAATCTTGTTTTCCAATTCACTAATCTTGGTTTCTGGTGCAATCTGTTAAGACTTAGGTAAGATTTAGCCCAATTCAGCCCCCCTGTTCCTGGGGTATGGACCTAGAAAATTTCGAGTTAACCTGGGCTTTTGTCTCCTCAGGTATAAAAGACTACAAGGAATTCAGCTCTGCCTCTCAGAAATATTCAGCTTAGTTTTTCAGCTTCACTAAGCTTCAACATTTGACAAATATCTTGACAGAGACTGGTTATTCTTTCAGATTTTCAAACCTCCAAATGTATCACTTTGACCCTAATCATTAAAAACAAAGGTTGATTTCTTTCCCTTAACATGGTTCTCTGCCTGGACCAAATCCAGATTCCCCAGATCGAGCTGAGATTCTGCAAAGGAAATTGGAGGGAGAAAAAGGTTTCTGATCATCCACTAACCTTTGAATAGTTCTACCCCCTGTGAGACCGAATCTATTTTAGACTTTATTTCCACATCATATTGATGCCTTTAAAAATACGGCTTTTGAAAGTTATACTGCTTTTCTATAGTTACATGGTGTGACCTACATTTCATAGGAAAACTGAACCTCTATAATGTTTTTAAAGCAAATATTAAAGTGCAGAAAAAAATGAAAATGGTAATTTGGAAAATTCAGGATGCACAATTATATTTTAACTAGAGGTTCAGTGCACAAAAATTTGTGCACTCAGGGGGTGCCCCTCAGCCCGGCCTGTGCCCATTGCAGTCCAGGACCCCTTGGGGGATATCCACCTGTTGACTTAGGCCCACTCCCCAGGGGATCAGGCCTAAGCTTGCAGTCAGACATCCTTCTGGCAGCCAGGGAGCCCTCGAGGGATGTCCGACTAAAGGCTTAGGCCCCCACAGGATCAGGTCTAAACTGTTAGTTGGATATTCTTAGTGCTGCCACGGAGGTGGGAGAGGCTCTTGCCACAACCTCCTGTTGACTTAGGCCCACTCCCCAGGGGATCAGGCCTAAGCTTGCAGTCAGACATCCTTCTGGCAGCCAGGGAGCCCTCGAGGGATGTCCGACTAAAGGCTTAGGCCCCCAAGGGATCGGGTCTAAACCGTTAGTTGGACATTCTTAGTGCTGCCACAGAAGTGGGAGAGGCTCCTGCCACCACCACTGCGCTAGCCAGCCATGAGCCAGCTTCTGGCTGAGTGGCACTCCCCCTGCCG
>NW_006290632.1:395615-397321 GCF_000327345.1 Myotis davidii | reverse complement strand
CATGCCCTTGACTGGAATCGAACCTGGGACCCTTCAGTCCACAGGCTAATGCTCTATCCACTGAGCAAAACAGGCTGCAGCTTAATTCATTTACTTTTAATCTCTATATGTCTTTATATTTAAAGTGGGTTTTTTTTTGATTCACCCTCATAATCTGTCTTTTAATTGGTGCATTTATGCCACCGACTTTCAGAGTGCTTACTGATAGAGTTACTGCCATATCAGGTGGCTTCTGGGGCTTCTGGGGCCGGCTTGTGGGCCAGGACCGGATCCGATCACGGGTGGCAGGCAGGCGGCTTCTAGGGTTGCTGACGGGGGCCTGGATGGTGGCTCATGCTGTCCCGCCCTGCCTGCAGTATGCAAATTAGCCGCCATCTTTGTTGGCGGTTAATTTGCATAACTCACCAATTAGCCAATGGGAGGCATAGCGAAGGTATGGTCAATTACCATGTTTGTCTATTATTAGATAGGATGCTAAAATTACTCACCTCCTCCAATTCCTTGCCCTATTTCTTTTATCACTATTTCCCCCTCCTCTCTTTCTACTTCTTTGGTAGAACCCTTTTAATCAGTAAGGGGGAGAGAGAATTTTAAACAGAAGTTGAGCTTCTTAGAAAATAACATTAAAAAATTCCTTACTGCCTTAGCTGGTTCGGCTCAGTGAATAGAGTGTCAGCCTATGGACCAAAGGGTCCTGGGTTCGATTCTGGCCATGGGCACTTACCTCGGTTGCAGGCTCCTCCCTGGCCCAGGAGGCAACCAACCAATATGTTCCTCTCACATTGTTTGTCTTTCCCTCTCTCTAAAACCAATGGAAAAATATCCTCGGGTGAGGATTAAAACAAAAAAACCCAAACTTCCTTACTAATATGCCCTAGTTCTCTGCTATGAAAACTTGTTTTTATTATACTACAATCTCTCTATATAAAAACCTAACTGAAGGGAACACCCGGTTGCTATGATGCACACTAACCACCAGGGGGCAGACGCTCAATGCAGGAGCTGTCCCCTGGTGGTCAGTGCGCTTCCACAGCCAACCTCCCGCAGTTGGCCAACCTTCCACAGTCCCTCCCTCCCAGCTGGTCAACCTCCTGTGGTCTCACCGCTGACCCTCAGGCTGGGACAGGGAACGGGATGGGTGGTGGTAGATGCAACCCTATTCCTGGGGGCCAAGGGCTGGCTCCCTCCTAGGGGCCGGCAGCCAACCTCTCATGCTGTCCCTCCCCCTGGCCTGCAGGCCCCAATTGGCCTGCTGCGGTGGCGGCGCGGTGGCAAGGGGAGGAGGAGCGGGGAGGCGAGGAACCGCACGGTGGCAGAGTGCCAATGATGGTAGTGTCAGTCTGGTGTCCATTTCTTCCACACCCAGCCCAGCGACCATTGCCTCCTTTCTGGCCCAGCCCTGATCAGCCTTGATCACCGGCCAGGCCTAGGAACTCTACCCATGCATGAATTTCATGCACGGGGCTTCTAGTCTACACTAATAAAAGAGAAAAATGGTAATTGGCGTACGACCCTTTTCATTGGCTAATCAGGGCTATATGCAAATTAACTGCCAACTCAGATGGTAGTTAACTGACAACAAAGATGGCGGTTATTTTGCATATGTAGGCACAATGCAGGGAGGTGAAAGGGAAAGCAGGAAGAAGCCCCCTGCCACTGACAGTGATCAGAAACCCAGGGGGGAGCTAAGAGCTGGGGGGCAGGGC
>NW_006290632.1:394137-394811 GCF_000327345.1 Myotis davidii | reverse complement strand
CCTGGGCAAGGGGCCGATCCTGCGATTGGAGGGTGATGGGGTCAACGCCTGAGGGCTCCCAGTATGTGAGAGGGGGCAGGCTGGGCTGAGGGACACTCCCCCCCCCACACACACACCCAGTGCACGAATTTCGTGCACCGGGCCCCTAGTCCTATATAATAAAAGCATTATATGTTAAGTGTCCGGTCATCCATTCAATCACAGCGTAATATGCTGATATGCTCAGGCCACTCAACCGCTTGCTATAATGTGCATTGACCACCAGGGGGCAGACGCTCTGACTGGGTCTGGCAGGTTGGGCCTGAGCGATACGGGCTGGACATGCCCTGTAGCCCTCCTGCTGTCCCTCCCCAGCTGGCCAACCTCCCGTGTCCCTCCCTGGCCCCAATCATGCACCAATGGGTTCCTTGGCCTGGCCTGTGCCCGTTGGTATTCTGGGACTCCTTGGGGGATGTTGGAGAACTGGTTTCGGCCCAATACTTCAGGCCAGGCTGAGGGACCCCACAGGTGCACAAAATTGTGCACTGGGCCTCCAGTCCTATCTAATAAAAGAGAAACATGGTAATTGGCATACGACCGCTACCCTTCCCATTGGCTAATCAGCGAGATATGCAAACTAACCACCAACAAACATGGCGGCCAGCAGCCACACAGCTGAATGAAGCGGTGGAGTG
>NW_006290632.1:359112-392656 GCF_000327345.1 Myotis davidii | reverse complement strand
GCGAGCAGGTCGTTACCTCCTGAGGGGTCCCAGACTGAGAGGGCACAGGCCTCTTCCCCTCCCTCCCAGTGCACAAATTTTTGTGCTCCGGGCCTCTAGTTTATTATAAAATTGCTTAGTAACTATCAAGTCTACATATTGATATGAGTTTAAAATTGAGTGCCCTTACCATACAAGCTATTTCTCTCAAAAACTCATGTCCTCCCCAGATACAATTTATAAGCATGTAACTGGAAATATCTTATTCTTGCACCTCAGAGATTTATATATTGTAGTCGGGTGCCTTCTGGATAGCTTGATCTTTCCCACAAGTGATTGTGATGTTTGGAAACCACTGCTTTACGCAGAAAAACACTCAGAGGCCATCCATTAAATAATGATCGGTTACATTCTTCCATTATGGACACGATTTTGATATTTTTGGACTAGTTTAGAAACATTACTTCATTAATCTGTCACAATTTATTGAGCTATTACCTATAGTGATCATGATTAACCTCTCTGTGCGGAGATGTAATCAAGGCCCTCAAAAAAAAACCAAACACACTACTTTAAATGATTCTTAACACAAATTAAGATGGAAAGCAATTCCATTCTGCTATATCCCAGTCCTATCTTCCGAATGTTTTATTCGTTTTTTGTATTTTAAATCTATCAACTATTCTACATAGCTCTATGCATTTACTCATTACCTTTGGGGAAAAAGGTGGTAAAAATAGAGAACTATCATCCTTTGTAAGATTTCTTACATATCTTATTTTGACTTAATCTTTCATAAATTATTCCAAATGGATAAAACTTGTAAGATTTAATTTTCCTAACACCCTAAGCCAGGGATCAGTCAACTATTTTGTAATTAAAGAATTGGATTGATTATAGTTTTTATTTGAAAAGTACATTGCTGGTAATGTTTTCTCTATATATACCAAGTGCCAACAAAGATGAAAAATCTGGAAATGAAATTTCCAAGAAGTAAATCTAGGGGGTATCTAAATACTACATTCCCTTGGATAGCTAGATTTTAAAAAAAAAAATCTTTGACACATTTAATATAAACCAAGTCCCAGAAAAATAGTAACAGTGAGGATAACGTGCACTGCTTCAAATTTTACTTATCATTTTAGGATGTTAAATATACGTTGGTGTCATTGAGCACCTACAAAGACATTTGAATAAAATGAAATATAAAGAATTTAGAGAAAAGGGAAACTAAGAGCTCCAAATCTAAAAATGATTAAGGCCAAGGTCACAAGAAAATGATGTGAACACAAGTACAAAATTAAAACTAATTTGAATAAATTAGTAAAGTGGTGATTAAATAGGTTAATTGCTAAACCTACATCACTTATACTGGAGTAAGAATTAATGCAGATATACTCTCCCTCCCATGGGCATGCCTGCGCCACCCTCCTCCCCATCTTTCCTCAAAGGCAGGCATCTCCTACTCTGTTAAGACCCCACAAGGCTTGCGCAACCAGGGCAGCTATGGGCATTGGCAGTTCATCCCAGGCAAACTCCCTGAACCTGTACCCCAGGATCCCTGTACTCAGACTTCTTAGCCAAAACAGCACAGTCTGGCTCATGCTCCCAGCCCTTTCCTGTTTCACTTTCCCAGTTTTAATAAACATCATGTAAAATAGGAAGGAAGGAAGGGAGGGAGGGAGAGAGGAAGGAAGGCAGCCCTAGCTGGTTTGGCTCAGTAGATAGAGCGTCTGCCTGTAGACTGAAGGGTCACAGGTTCAAACCCAGTCAAGGGCACCTGCCAGGGTTGCAGGCTTGCTCCACAGGGTGGAGACAGCTGATCAATGATTCTCTTGTCGGGGTCCTGCCCCAGCAGGTCCAGAGGTTCCCAAAGGTGTGGACGGAGTCCGCGCAGAAGGAATGACAAGGAGGCAGTGTTCAGTTGATCATCATAGCCAGGTTCAGTCTTTATTGTCCTGTTTATTTGTACCGAAGGAATGACAAGGAGGCAGTGTTCAGTTGATCATCATAGCCAGGTTCAGTCTTTATTGTCCTGTTACATCTATATTTGTACCAGTTTATTTTAATCCTATCCATTCTGTTCCAAAGGTTAGGGCGTTTCTTATCTCCATTCCAAGATTACTCTATTGTTCTATTAAACTACAAGGAAGTAACTGAAGGAGATTATCCTAAGTAAAGATTATGTAGCTTAAGTGTGATTGTTTGTAAAGTGATTAACTACCTGGCACTTAGTTAAGGGGTTTTATGGATTTATTCCCTTCCTTAGTCCTGTTAATCCCTAACTCCAGAGAAAAAATCCCACCTGGGGAAAGAACCTTTCTCGGAGAGGTGACCTTGGTTAAAACACATAGGGCTAAGAAGGGGAGCAAACATATTAAGAACAGTATGCCATATACACCAGGTCCCTTGAAACATATGCTGTGCAGATGTTTCTTCCCTGCAGCGACTGTGTCAGGCAGCAAGGATGGACCGGCTTCTGGCACTCTCTCATCATTGATGTTTCTCTCCCTCTCCCTTCTCTGAGAGGGGAAAAAAAAGGACAAGGCAAAATAGAAATTTAAAAAAATAGGCTATAATACAAAGAAATTCTTTTTTTAAAAAAATACTTTATTGATTTTTTACAGAGAGGAAGGGAGAGGGATAGAGAGTTAGAAACATTGATGAGAGAGAAACATCAATAGGCTGCCTCCTGCACACCCCCTATTGGGGATGTGCCCGCAACCAAGGTACATGCCCTTGACTGGAATCGAACCTGGGACCTTTCAGTCTGCAGGGTGACGCTCTATCCACTGAGCCAAACCGGTCAGGGCTACAAAGAAATTCTTAACTGAAAATTGGGCAAACTATTAGGAGAACCATTATTAATTTGTTTATAATAATTTTTACCACTTAAGACAAATAAAACTGATAGAAAATCTCCACTGTGGGAATAAGCAAGCTGTTTCTATATACAAATTCCTTGACAACTACTCAGAGTTCATACACTGCAAGACTTAGTATTCCTTACTATGGTAACAATGACAAAAACCAGCACTGCCAGCACTGCAGTAATTCCAAGGTTTATAATTTTATATTAAATGTGGTAATAACTGAATCATGGTACTTGGATCAAAATTAATAATCCATTATAAGATCATATTAATATCTCATATCCAATATTATTATCTAATAACTGAATATTGGGTATGAGCTAATAATGCTTACAGTCTTCACAACTACTGACAGATGTTACTTACCATAAGAAATTAATTTTTATGAGTAGTTCCTTCCCTTATTAAATCTTAGAAAATTTTATTTTCAGAGATTGGTAAATTGAAAAGGCTACCGAGAACTTCAGTTCAAATACAATAAAAAATTAAACATGTCTCATAAGTATTGAAACAAATAAAAAATTGTTCAACCTAAGAATTAAGGTATTTGGTTAAAATGATTAAATTCAAGACAAGCACACACAAAAAGACCCAAGTCAAAGAGACCTCACTAGATCCATAGAATCTAACATACACTCATGAAATTTAGCTTAATATTCACAAATCATGAAGGGATTACTTTAAATGATCCTTATGAATACAAAAAATACTGTAAAAGCAATTTTATTCTGAGTCTTAGAAATCTGTGTAATTTTGTTTACCTGAATACTTTATAAAAATGAATTTTCACCAGTATGTATATATCCAGAATGAATTTTTAAACTCCTCTCATGGTACAGAGTAAAAGCTCAGTACTACACTTTCCTAATAAAACTTTCATCATATTGACATCAATTTATTTTTTCCTATTTTATTCACAAAAAGATTAGTTGATTTTACCAATGTGAACTGGTAAAATCAGAAGCAACTAGAACTTAAAATCACACAGCTTCTTAATATTTTATTCACAGCATTCTTTATACAGAAGCTTCACTGATACTAAAGCATCCTGTGGGTAAAGCACAAAATGATATTAATTATAAACAAAAAACAAAGCACTTTTGACTTTTTAGAAATTATATACATATATATTTATATTGTTGACAAAAAGCATCACAATTATTACTGTATAAAAAAAAACCTAAAAATCACCATGTAAAGCTAAGGCCCAAGTTGTTATTCTAATTTTCCCCTTTCATTTATATCTAAGAAATATTAGAAATTAAATTCCAGTACCTCAAATAAAATGTCTACATTATTTACAAACAGTATGGAAAATAAAAGCTGCTATTCAGGTTAGACTGCTATTACCTACAGTTTTTACAATGCAAATGTTGGGAGGGGGGAGGGAGAAGCACTACTAGCAAATTCCATTTCAAATAGAAATATTTTGTGCCTGAAATTTTGTTCTAAATTATATATTCTAATTGTTTGTTGAACAGCATTTGACTTCCAATAAATCTGAAAATTGGAAAGAGTACCACTATTACTAATATAGATACTATTAAGTACAATATTGTAATAACTACAAGCTTAAATGAAACAATGGCAACATGGGTGTAGATGGAATTTTATTTAAAATTGTAAAATATAATGCCTTAATGTTTACCCATAATTATGAGACTAATAGTCTTTCCATCCTTTAAAAAGTCTCATATATATGTTCCTAAATGATGAAACCTTCCAGTAACTTACCAGAAAAAAGTTTAATTATATTATTCTGTTCTTAAAATTATTTTTCTAATATTTAAAAACATTTTCTAAACCCTTGGTAAAATAAACACAATTCAGTGTAACAGACTGAGGTTTAAACTGTACTTTAATTTTCAATTAACTGTAATCTTCTGATTGGTTGAACCAAATGTATACTTTCAAATGACTCACCCTGAAGATTTTCAAATCAATTAGAGTATGCATAGAAAAGTGGAGATAAGTTTTAGGGAAGGTATAAGGTAGTTAATGTAGAAAATGATAAATGATAGTTTTAATAACAAAGATGATTCTAAATAAACATGAAAGTTAAATTAACACAGTATAAAAGAGAATAGCTTAAATAAACTGGGATTCACATATTAACAACAGCCAAGTTATGAGAAAGTGAACTGAAGACACAAACAGTTCTGAAAATTCTCTGTTCAGCCTACTTCCAAAGAAATGGTCAGGCTTTTTTCCTGTACATAGTTTTGAGCTTTGTCTATACCATATATAGTAGAAAAATAAATTTTTTAGCAACCTAGAAACAGTTTATAAAACTCTTAAAGTTTACTTTTCTTTGCCAAACATGCCAATGTTAAACTGACAGCTATAAATTAAAGCTATATAGACAACAGGTATAAGTAATATATAACAAGTTAAGAATACTACATTTACCGGATTTTTCTTTTTAAAAATTACTGTACTTTCTTAATTCCTGTGTGCTCTGCAATAGGAATAATAGGGACTTTGTTTTCTTAGAAAAGATAATAACATGTAAGAGTATAACACAAATAATTTATAATATACATGTACTTTAACAGCAGCCTGGTTCATGTCGACATCGATTCTGAAGTTGAAATTAGAAGTACATACCTAGGACATAACAGTTGGGAAAGACAATATTTATTTTAGGAAAAAATGGAGCAAATCAAACTCTTAGGAGCCTGGAATCTCAAAATTGTCTGTTTACTATAATACACATAAGACAACCTTAAAATTGTAGTATGAATAAAGATTACAGCATGGACCAAAGAATTTTCTCTTTAGTACACAAAACAATGAAAAACAAACGAGTTCTTCCTTTCCAGAAAAAAAAATGGCATGGTATGATAATGAACAAATTTTGAATAAAGCCTAACAAAATTTACCTATGCCACCTATGCTAAAAATTTTATCCATAATTAGTGTTCTGGTGTATTTTCACTAACAAAATATTTAACCCCAGAAGCAGCAGTCACTTATAGCAAATCTGGTACCAACATTAAAGGAAAAAAATGGTTAAAAATGGTGCAAAAGACACTTTAGGTTTTAGTACAACATACCACAGAAAATAATATGAATACAAGGTTGCAATTATACATATACACACTCCAAAGAGGCTGTCAGTACCCAAAGTATTTTTATTGCTATATTAGCAATGGATTTTTGGATGTTTTTAAGGGCCACATAAAAATAGATTCAAGAAACAGATTAAATTGAAGTCCTAGATTAAAATGTTTGGTTTAATGAATTTTCTACAACAAATTTCATGTTTATGTATGAAAAGTTATATAACCTTATATGAAAATGTCATGAAGTATTTTCTACACTATACTAAATGTATTTCCCAAGAGGGAAAAAATTAAAATATCTAAAATATATTAGATTAAGATTACAAGACCATCATAGATCTTTTAAACATGCATCTGTTTATAGAATTAACAGTATACAAGATGTTTATTTTATATGTACCATAAAGAAATGAGTTGGTGACAACTATGCTTTGCACATTATCAACTCATTTTAGCCACAAGTGTGTCCTTGGTATGTGTGTACAAGAAATATGCTCATTTTACCCCTCATCCTATCATCCACAGGTTTACTTAGCAGTAAAGATGAAGGTGCAGAAAAATGTTAAGTGTAGTCTTCTTTCTTTCAAACAACACCCCAAGCATGGCATAAGTAGCCTGAAATTAAAAAATACTTAACTGGGCTTTTAATTATCTACACTGACTGCTAAAATGTAAAGTAAATTAGGTTGCCCAAATTAGCACATCAAATAACAAAACCAGCCATAAAGTGGGCTGAAAAGCATTAAATGTTTCATATATGTGAGCTTTTAAATCATTTAATTTCTATAGAAAAATTTTATTCACAATATAATGTGACAGAAAATGCCACAGAAATGATACACTGATTGCAATGAGGTTGCATGCAACAGCAGTTTTTGTATTTTATAGCTATTTTTGTTTATAAAAATTAAACCTCTCCAGTCATGCTTAGCACATGGTCTTAAATTTGTAATGTAAATGAATAAAGAATACCATATAGTTCAAAGAGAAAATGTCTCATCATTTTGAATCTGTAAGAAACATGAAGTATACTACTGAACCCTGAAACATGCATGTCTAGGTTTGCTTTCTGTCCATTTTCAGGCTGTCTGCAATCACTTCCTACTCATATAATTCCAAGAGGATCAGTCTGTAACTGTGGTTGTATTAGCTGAGGTTGCAGTGGTGGTGGTAACTGAAGCGGTACCATTGGTTCAACCAACTGTCCTGGATTTGAAGGTGGCGGAGGAGCAACAGTATTCACAATTTCTACAATTTCTCCATTGTAAAAGAAAAACTGACACTGTTGAATGAATGTTTCTACAACAGACTGATGGATCTTAGTGGTAGACAGAAATTCTCGTTTTTCAAAATCAGGTCTCATCAAGGTTGGCCAAAAACAGATGGATAAGTTGTCTGCTGTCATTAGGTTGATTTTATTTTGTTGACTAACCCTGAAATTATAATAGGAAAAAACAATTAGAAAACCAATTAAAATTCATGACAATTAAAAAAATCCTGGATCTGGAACTGATCTCAGATATTTAGTAGTACCTTTTTAAAAAAATATATTTTATTGATTTTTTACAGAGAGAAAGGGAGAGGGATAGAAAGTTAGAAACATCGATGAGAGAGAAACATTGATCAGCTGCCTCCTGCACACCTGACACTGGGGATGTGCCCGCAACTCAGGTACATGCCCTTGACCGGAATCGAACGTGGGACCTTTCAGTCCGCAGGCTGATGCTCTATTCACTGAGCCAAACCAGTCAGGGCTAGTTTTACCTCTTAACTTGAAATTTAAAATAATTTTTGTGCATTCTATGTTCAACTACATTTTTATAACAGGAGACAGACGTAGTAAAATCCATTCCTTAAAGGAATCAAAGATAGCCTTTTAAAAATGTTGTGGCTTAGGGTTTTATAATTTACTTATAGAAGCCACCTTATTTATGTGAAAAAACTTTTTCTCGGGGAAGGACAGGTGACAAATTTCAATGAGTTTCTAGCAACAGAAACAGAAAATGCATATCCAAATTTCCTGACTATTGTGAGATGAAAGGACAAACCATAATATGCCATCTCTTTGAACCTTGAAAAATAAAACTTTGAACTCTGGAGAAATTATGATATCTTCCAACCTAGATTTTCAACTTCTAAAAAAAATTAGTTTCCAGTATTTAAAAAAAAATCAGTATTTTCAATCATTAAATATCTTGTACATTGCTACAAACTTAATTTTAAAACTAGTACTGTTCATAGAAACATATTCCACCTTAAAATTAACATATCCTAGATAATAAAAGTGTAATATGCTAAGTGTCCGACTGATCAGCTGTTTGGCCAACTGCTCGATCAGTTGCTATGACATGCACTGACCACCAGAGAGAGACACTCTGACCCATCCTATGGTCCCTCCCCACTGGGCTGGCCACCATTGGCCTCAATCAAGACTGGGCGAGACAGCCCTGATCCGCCTCGATTGCCAGCCAGGCCGAGGGACCCCACCTGTGCACAAATTCGTGCACTGGGCCTCTAGTATTAATATAAAAGTATAAATAAACATTATTAATTTGCATTCAGTCCTTTGAATATGTAGACAAGCACTTCTACCATCATCTATAACAAATAAGAAATATGAGGCAAATCCTGAATTATAACTCAAAATTATTAAACTGAGATGGAATCTTGGGTATTTATCCAACCCTCTCATTTTACACATAAACAAACAATCCAGCCCTAACTGGTTTGGCTCAGTGGAAAGAGCATCAGCCTGCAGACTGAGGGGTCCCAGGTTCGATTCCGGTCAGGGGTGCGGAGGAGGCAGCTGATTGATGTTTCTAACTCTTTATGTAAAATCAATAAAATATATTAAAAAAAAACCCAAAACAATCCAGTATGCAAGGTAATAGGAAAATGTTATACTTAAATTTACACGACAAAAAAAAGTTAAAACCAAAGGAAACCCCCAACATAGGAGTTGCTCATCTAAGGTAAATACGTGCCCAAAAAACATGTGTGCTGTGGTAAAAGTTATTGCTCTTTGTTAACATACTGAATTATAATATTCAGAATAAATATAGTGGGCTAAGTCAAGTGTTTTTATGCAGCAGGCAATTGTAGATTCTGAAAATATCTATAAAGTTGAAAAACATAAGAGTATAGGCATCAGGTATAATTGTGAATCAAAAAGTACAAAGAGCCCTGGCCGGTGTGGCTTAGTTGGTTGAGTATTGTCCCATGCATCGAATGATCGTCAGTTTGATTCCAGGTCAGGACATATGCCTGAGTTGGAGCTCAATCCCCAGTGTGGGCATGGAGGAGGTAGCTGATGATCCAAGTTTCTCTCTCTTCCTCTTTCTCAAAAATTAATAAAAACATATATATTTTTTTAAAAAAAGTAGAAAGAAAAGGTATCAAATCAGAGATGAGGGTGGCCAAGGAAGGCTTTCTTGAAGAGGTAATGTTTGAGTTGAGTCCAGGGTGATGAGCCTTATAATGGTAGGAAGAGTAATTTAGTAAAAACTGTGTGTATGGGTACCTCCTGGAGGGCTTGTTGAAACAGAAAGTGAAGACTATGCATGAGGTGGGGCCTGATCATTTGTATTCCTAACAAGTCCCCAGGTAGTGCTGCTGCTTTGAAGACTGTGTTTTGAGAAAGACTGAAGTCATGTTAAGATGTTATAAGGACAGCCAAAAATTGATACTTTTTGGTTTAAAACAGTGGCATTTACTTGGGAGAGAGTTCAATTACAAAGAAATGAGTTCCCTAAAGGGCTTGTTTCAACAAGCCCTCCAGGAGGTACCCATACACACAGTTTTTACTAAATTACTCTTCCTACCATTATAAGGCTCATCACCTAAAGGAGAAATGATAACCTAAACTAAAGCAGTGGAAAGGAACAAAAAGGAAAAATAATTAGGAGAAAACAACTGACTTAAGTAATAACTCACTAATATCGAGGGTAAGAGAATATAATCAAATAACCTCATGGATTAATTTTTGTAATTTGTCAATCATCCATTGTATATTTATTTATTACTAGAGGCCCGGTACACAAAATCTGTGCACAGGTAGGGTCCCTAGGCGTGGCTATCAGGGCAGATGAGGATCCCGGCCTTCCGGCCTCCCTGCCTCCTCCTTTCTTCACTCTCTCAGCGCCCCGCCGCTGCCCGCTGGTCCCCTGCCATGTTCCGCGCTGCCCCCTGGTGGTCAGCGCACGTCATAGCGAGCGATTGAACTCCTGAGGGGACAATTTGCATATTAGCCTTTTATTATATAGGATTTCTTTCTTATACCAGAATATAAGTTCCATGAAATAGGTGACTGCTTTATTCACTGCTATGCCATCTATAGCACTTATAAGAGTATCTGGCCACCTGGGCACAAATAGCAGCCATTATAATCTAGGTGAGTATTCCTTTGAAAGTCGTCTGACCCTAGCCAGGTGGCTCAGTTGGTTGGAGCATAATCCTGTGTGCCAGCGCACATACGTAGGTTGCAGGCTCGATTCCTAGTTGGATCGTGTATGGAGGGCAACGGATGGATGTTTCTCTCTCTCCTTTTCTCTCTCTAAACATATCCTTGGGTGAAGATTAAAAAAAAAATTTAAATCTGATGTTATTTCTCTGTTCTACTCTCCAGTGGCTCCCCATAACCTTTTTTAAAAAAATTCTTTATTGTTTAAAGTATTACATATGTCTCCTTTCCCCCCCATTGACCTCTCCCTGGCCACCCCAGCCCCCAGCACATGCCCTCACCCCTCTAGTGTCCATGTCCATTAGTTATGCTTATATGCATACATACAAGTCCTTTGGTTGATTTTTTAGCCCGTCCCCGCCTCCTCTCCCGCCTTCCCCCTGAAGTTGATGGACTGTTGGATGCTTCTGTCTCTGGATCTATTTTTGTTCATCCCATAACCTTTCAAAATAACAACATGTAATGCCATTTTCATTGAGAAAGTCTGATCCCTCCTCCCAATAAGTGTCAGTTGAACTCCACAGTGTGCCTAGTGACATACATACATGAAGCATCCTTCTTATTTTGTCACTAAAACATTGTGAGGACTAAAGCTAGTTAGTCCTATATACTGCCCTATATAATCTGCCACTGTCCTTCTTCCCTTTTTTAGCTTATCTCTTACTCTGTCCTTCCTTCACTCTGCTTAAATCACATAGGCCTCTTTGCTGTTCCTCAACAAATCACATACACTTTTGCCTGTGTATTTATATATCACTAGAGCCAAACACAGAAAGTGTGTAAAATAAGACTGGTTGTGGACTAGCACTGTCATTCTACGAACATGCTCTTCCCTTTGACCCTTTTCCCTATACTTTTGAATGAAGTGCAATTCTTATTTCAGCACTTTGATCAGGCCAGACAATAATATGGTCACAAACCATCCCTATATTCGTTATAGTACCCCATAGTACCCTGTGCACATCTGTTTTATCACAAACCACTTGTATGGTAATTTTTTTAAAAATATATTTTATTGATTTTTTACAGAGAGGAAGGGAGAGGGATAAAGAGTTAGAAACATCGATGAGCGAGAAACATCGATCAGCTGTCTCCTGCATGCCCCCTACTGGGGATGTGCCCGCAGCCACCGTACATGCCCTTGACCGGAATTGAACCTGGGACCCTTGAGTCTGCAGGCCGATGCTCTATTCACTGAGCCAAACCGGTTAGGGCTTGTATGGTAATTTTCAAAAAAGGAAATTCCACTAATTATACTGCAATACTATGTATACTGCTATTTTCTCAGGGAAGGAGACTTCAGAGAATAGATACTAGAAATGCTATTATAATTTTATTCTATAATGATAGCAATAACTTAAACATTGGTTAATATTCTCTTCTAAGAGGTAGAAGCTGAAATTGACGTGGTTTGAGCACTGACATTATTAGTTAAAAAAAACAAACTTCAGTTCATAAAAATGTTAGTAGAAAATATTATGAGATTATTAAAAAAATTAATACAAATGTAGATAATTCTATTCAGTACCACAACTTTGTGAATCTCATTTTTCTCATAGGTGAGAAAAATCACGACTTAGTGAGGGTAATTTGCGCAAGGTCACAGAACTAGATACGTTTCAAAACCAAGCCTGCTTGATTCCACAGTCTGAGATTTAAGCTGTTATATAATACTGTCTTTTCACTTAATGTATGGCATTGGGAGGAGTATCTTTAAACAAAAGTATAAGCTTGAAGTTTAGTATATTTAGGGTTGTTAATAATAGGATTAATGTCCTGCATTTTAAGTGATAGTCATAAGTAACATGAATTCAAGTTTCTGATAAAACTTCATTGTGTCAAATATTCCAACAAAACAAGCTTAATACAAAAAAGCAACACAATGTGATAGAAAAAGCAAATGGACTCTTAAAAGACTTGGATTCTGGTCATGTGTCATTTATTAATTATGTGACATTTCCTTCTTTAAACCTCAATTTTTCTGACTTCAAATAGGTTGATTTGGTTAATTATCTATCATTTTATACTTAAAATTCTAAGATTCTACAAAAGAGAACTGCCAAAGAATAAAAGTGACAATAAAATACATGTACCTTACCACACTTTCTATTTAAATAATCATTACATGTATTAAGAGTCATACACCTTTCTTTAAACAACTTGATGAAAAATCTATTTTAATAATCCATAAAAAATAATTTAGAAACTAAAATTGAACTGTAGGCTTAAATAAGTTGGTGTCTCTTTTTCTACTTTAAAATTACCAATTTATAGTTACATGTTTGAAATTTGTTCTGCACTTTATTTGCAAAAAAACAAAAAAATAAAAATACCTGTTTAGATGTGTTATTACATATCTGAATACATCATAGTTTACAGGATGAAACTTCTTAACAATTTCTTTCAATGCATGAAGACGTTCTGTTTTATCTGGGATTTCTGTAAAGTTAAAGCAGTAAGGAATTTGTGTGAAACGCATACATTTAAAAATATCTGATAAAGCTTCCTACTATGCTTACTGTAAAGAAACATTAAGGAATGTGTTTGAATCATTTTAGGATAGGCAAACAAAAACAAAGAAAATGTTCTCAAGAAACTGCTAAAAACACATTATCACCTATTGCATTAGCCTTTTTGCAAGTAAAGCTAATCACTATAGAGCAAAGTTGAATAGATGGTGAATTTAGAGTACAGCAATTTATATTAATTTAGAATCAATTAATTACTTATGAAGCCATTAGGCTCTTAAATGTCACCAAATTCCTTTTTCTTTTCATTTTGTCTAACCATTCTCAGCTTGCAAGCACCTATAAAAATTTGATGGCAAGCTGAATTTGGCCTGTAGGTCATAGTTTGCCAATACCTGATTTAAAAGCATCACACTATACTTATTTATAATCCACTTTGCTTACTGAAAATCTTTCTTCACAAGCAGTACAAACATTTAGCTGTTACTCTCCAAATTTATGCAAATTATGAAATAGAATAGAAATGTGGTTCTGCAGTAAGTAAGAGATAAGGGAGTGCTTTACTGCTCTTCCTCATTCATTTGATTCTTCCAAAAAGTAACAAGGGGTTCTTCTGGAGACCAATCTGCATACCAACTCACAAGTAGGTAGTATAACCAAGTACTAACAAATCTGATTTGCCACAGATTACTTCTAAATCAGTAGTCAAAAATTTCCTAAGTAGGAAAATTCTGAGGCTGCTGTTTATTGAGAAAATGTGAGCTATCAAGTGAACCATTTTCCAATTTACATATGAAAGTCTGTGTAAGGCAACTATACCATATATTGTGTTTTTTATAGTGATTTTTAATGAAAAGTTTTTTTTAACCAAGAACTTTAACATAATCAAAATGATAAGAAAGTAGTTTCACTTTAAAGAGCCTTAACATTTGTAAACAAAAGGAAATAAAGAGAAATACTTAAAACACTCATTTTGAGGAGAAAATGTGGAGTAAGCACTAAGTTACCCAATACTTGAATAGATCTATGTCATTTTTTTCAGGCAACAAATGAATATTTGTTTAATAGAAATAGCAGGATGAATGATGCCAAAGCAGGAATAAATACTGAATGAGTATTCTTTCTTCCTGCCTTCTTTTAAATAAAATGACTTTAGACATGAGGCCAAAGTTAATTTGACTTAAAAAAAATTTAAATACCCATGTGTACCAGTTAATATTTTACTGAAGTACATTATACATACATTCAATTGAAAAGTTTATTTAATTTTCCTACAATGCCTGTGAGTTTGAATTAAAAACATAACTCTCAAAGTTCTAGTACAATGAACTTCAAACTTCTAGGAGCATCCAGTCACCTGGAAGACTAACAAAACCTAAATATTTCTGGGGACCAACTCCAGGGATCTTGATGTTTTGTCTATATATCTTGATGTTATAGAAAAATACCTTTATTAGCTACACATTCCAGTGCATGGCTGATTTAAACACATAGCAATCAATATACAAAAACCCAGGCCGATGCAGAAAGAAAAGGAAAGAAAAGGAAAGAAAAGGAAGAAAGAAAGAAAGAGGAGGCTTGTACTTACTTGCTGCTTCCAATAACTCTGGATGAAGAGAATATGGAATTAAAGGATCTGGCAGATCTGCAAAGAAAGCTTTAAGAGCTCCAGCTACAGCATTTACTGTTACTTCCATTGATACTAGACTGATATTATGATCTAGAAGACAAAAATTAAAATATTAACTTATAATTTATGTAATAAATTTGTTATTATAGAAGTACTTAAGCATTCTCATTTGCCACCTTTCTTTACAAGCTGATTCATCTCTCCTTCATTGTGTTAACATAGATATATAAGGATAAGGGAACAGAATCAAGCAAGATTTATTAGTATATTAAAAAACATTAGCTTTCACTAATATCTACGTTTAAAATATTTTGTTTATATAAGCTATTTAAAAGAGGCCACAAGGGAACATAAAAACAACAGAAATTACGAATACAAATTCAAATTTACACCTTTTCAATAATACTTAAAACTTTATCCTATATAATAAAAGGCTAATATGCAAACAGACCAAATGGCTGAACAACTGTAATAACTGGTTGCTATGATGTGTGCTGACCATCAGGGGGCGTGCGTTGACCATCAGGGGCGTGTGCGGAACATGGCAGGTGTTGTGGGATGGTGGAGCAGGTGAGCGGGGGTGCTAGACCAAGGCAGGATGCAGGTCGCTGTCATTGGGGCGAGCCTCTGGTGGTTACTGAAAATTCTTTGCTCCTGTACACCGCAGTCCAGCACAGCGCTTGCACCCACTGCGGGCCCCAATTGCCTCTGAGGGCTTCTCCGCCTTCCCCTGCTCATGAGAGGCAATCAGGTCAGCAGTTGCCGCTTGCACCCACTAATGGTGCCAGCCCTGCTCGCACCCACTGCTGGTGTCAGCCCCAATTGCTCTCAGTGCATGGGAGCGGTGGCGGCGGGAGCAGGGCTGCCAACAGACAGGTGACTAGGGGCTGCAGTGAAAGGGACTGGGTTGGGGTGCGGAGGATGGGCTGAGACCAAGCCCAGTGCCTATAGCAGCTTTGCAGCCCACAGTTCCTTTCAAGGTGCACAAATTCGTGCACTGGGCCCTTAGTATATATAAAACAGCCAAGTGACTGGAACGCCCAAACAACCTGAATAACCAGTCGCTATGACGTACACCTGGCCAACCAACCAGCCTGATTGGGGGGTGGGGGGTGGGACAGCCCCTCGGCCTGGCCCGATTGGCTCCCATCTAGGCAGGCCAGCCGGACTCCACCCATGCATGAATTTGTGCACTGGGCCTCTAGTTTTTATATAAAATTTTACTTTTAAACACAGTGAAATTCTGACTTAAACAAGATTGGCCCTAGCCTGTTTGACTCAGTGGATAGAGTGTCGGCCTACAGACTGAAGGGTCCTGGGTTCGATTCTGGTCAAGGGCATATACCTGGGTTGCGGGCTCAATCCCCAATGGGGGTGTGTAGGAGGCAGCCAATCAATGATTCTCTCTGATCATTAATGTTTCTAACTCTCCCTCCCTCTCTGAAATAAAAATTTATTAAAAAAACCCCACCACAACACAAGAATGGAACATACTAAATGTATCATAAGGTTATTGAAATATAATGAATACTTATGATAGAAAATATACAAATATAGACCACAAAAAGGAAAAAAATTATTCCATCACACAGAGACAATCAATGTTTATATTTTAATATTTCTTTATAGCCCCTTTCTGATCACTAATAATTCAAAAGACAAGACAAAAACAAATCAGATGTGTATTTCCTAACTGATTTCATCTTTAATGCACTGTCCAAAGTTATTAAAATTTCCCAAGCAACTTTCCAAAACTGTTTTGGGATCTGGGTAACATTTAATTGTAATTTCAAACTTGCAGATAATTTGCAAGAATAGTACTAAGGACTCACCCAGATCCTTACTGAATAATCACTAATCATTAATATTTTGCCCAACATAAATAATTTTAATGGCTACACAATATTCCCCAGTTTTAATAATTTACATAATATTCTATCACTGAACACTTCAATTTATTTCATTTAAAAACATAAAGATGATGTGATAAATATATGTATGTACTAAAGATTATTTCCTTAAGGTTACATTCCTTGCAATAACAGCTACCAGCAAACATTTAATACGGTGCCTGGCACAACAAACTCTTCATATGCACCATCTCATTATTCCTCATAATTATTCTTATCATTCCCATATTAGATATGAAAAAGTTACGATATAGAAAGATTATCTTCCCTAGGGCACTAAGACAGTTAAGTGGAAGAACCAGAAAACAAAACCAAGAAGTCTAATTCAGGAGGCCCTGGTATTGACTACTACCCTTCCAAACTAAAAATAAAAAAGACCGTATCCTTTTATGTAATGATGTTTACTTTGAATTTATATTAGTTCACACAAACACTCCATCCATGCTTTTGTTCCGGCCCTCCGGTCCAGTTTAAGAACCCATTGTGGCCCTCGAGTCAAAAAGTTTGCCCACCCCTGCTCTATCCACTGAGCCAAACCAGCTAGGGCTATCCTTCCTTTATTATTGGAAGCAAAACTCTACCAATATTATAAAGGTTAAACAGATTTTCTAACAAAATGTTTTTTAACAATGAAATAACATACTATCCACAATATTCTTTCAAAACAAGGCAAACACATACCACTCAATAACAGGAATTTTACCATTTCAACACACATAAATATTATTTTATATGGATATCTAGTATTTCACTTATAAACATGTAAACACATGGGCAGTTCCTCTTCATTTTATTTATTTTTTTAAATTTAGGTGGCATTCCTTTTTTTTTTTTTTTTTAGTTGACATTCTTATATCAATGGGTGCATGTAGTTAAATGGGCACAAAATTTTTAAAAAATATTTTTTAAATTGACTTTTAGAAAGAAAGGAAGAGAGAGAAAGAAACATTGATATGAGAACAAATCATCAGCTGCCTCCCACATACTCCCTGACCAAGTATCCAGCCCACAACCTAGGCAATGTGTCCTGATGGTGAATTGAATTGGCAAACTTTCGATGCACAGGACGCTGCCAAACCAACTGAACCATACCAGCCAAGGTTCCCCTTCCTTTTTAAAAAAATTACAAAAAGGCTGCAATGTATGCCCTTGGTAAGTAGTGCTATGCCTACACAAAGATTATTGTTAACAAGTACTTACAAGCTGACTTTCTCTAGCAAAGATACCTGAATTTTAATAGATATTCAAAAGGCACCTACAACAAACAGTATACAAAATACTGGCTTGTCCTACACTTTACCAACAATCTTTTTCACTCTGACAATAAAACAAATACAATCTTGTTGTTTTAATTTTTATTTCTATGTAACTGATAGAAGCAGCACATTTTCATATATATGTTGTCTACTTTCTTCTGATATGAATTCCTTAATCTTAACACAGATATTCCATATCTTCCCCAAATTTATAGTGTGTCTTCTAATTTTATGTTTAATCCACTGTCTCATACAGAATTTTTAGATTTTTAAGGTAGTCCAGTTTATCATCTTGCTCATACTTTCCAGATTTGATATCAAGTTTAGTCCTTTCTCTACTCCAAGACTGTAACTTTTAAAAATATAGCATGAAACTTTTACTCATTTTTCTTCCTAGTATAGTTTTCATTTTTTTACATTTAAACCTTTGATCTTATATGGAATTTACTTTAATATGAGTAGAGAATTCAGCTCTGTTTTTATTACTAATAATTAGTTGGCCCGATATCAAGGAAAATTTTTTTAGATTGCATTTTTAAGTAAGTACTATCTGTGATATACAAAGATGCCAATGTGTCATAAATTAATTTACTATTTTTCCAATTTTGGTGATAGATTTATAGCTCTCCTGTTTCCTGCCTCTGTGGTCTCTTCTATTAAACTAGTGGCCTGGTGCACAAATTCGTGCACACTAAAAGGAAATTAATTGGAAGAAATATTTTAATGTCGCTATTTGCCCTTTCTCTATAATAGACGTGCCAACCAAATTCACAATCGACAATGACAGATGGAAACACACACACACACACACGTGCACCTGGTGCCAGAGAGAGCTTTACAGTAGGTCCTCAGGTTATGTCGGAGATCTGTTCCTACGGTGTGACATACGTGATTTTCACCATAAGTTGGAACCCACAAACATAAGCATCTACGTCACTCACATGGAGCACATACACAGCAGTAATGAAGTGAAACAGTAAAAAAAAAAAATTAAAAGAAAGATAATTCCTGACCTTTACTTGTGGTAAATAAATAATAAAAAAACATAAAGCACATATGTACATACATCGAAATGACGGAACTTTTTTTTTATAAATAAATGGGATATGGCGACGTAACCATGAAACGACGTACATTGAGTCCAACGTAACCTGAGGACTGTCTTTATATGTATCGCGCATATGCGAGTCAACTTAGCCTTTTACATATATGTATATATGTATATATGTATATATATGTATGTATATATATAGAATAAACTTGCTTGATTAGGGCTTTCTGATTTAGCTAAACTTTTTCCAGCCCAGTGAAGCACTTCAATTGCTCTTTCAGGTAATTGTCAGCAACACAGCAGTAAATATCAATACAAAGCAGATTATTATTATAGATCATGCAGGGAGAACAAAAGGTAAAATATTTAACTGTAGCAGTGTTTGACTATATTCTGCACAGTGAGAAAACCTGAAGTCATTTTCTTTTTTAAAAAAATATGTTTGTATTGATTTCAGAGAGGAAGGGAGAGGGAGAGAGAGAGAGAAACATCAATGATGAGAGAGAATCATCTATTAGCTGCCTCCTGCACACCCCTCACTTGGGATCGAGCCCACAATCCAGGCATGTGCCCTGACCAGGATCAAACTGTGACCTCCTAGTTCATAGATTGACGCATAATCACTGAGACACGCTGGTCAGGCCTGAAGTCATTTTCAAGGTCCACCATTTCTCATTTCTTCTCAATCTTGTCAAGTTTCTAAGCTTTCTGAATCTGTTTTCCAGCTAATGGAAAGAAAATAGGATTCCACCGAGACTCCTATCTACCTACTCCAGGACTTCTGTAAGGATCAAATGAAATGAGGCACAGGAAAATGCTTTACAGACATTTGGTTGAAGTGTAAAATGGTTCCACTTGGCTATCAAGCAAGTCGTGTTCCTGGGCTGAAGAAAATGCAAGGAGGCTCGTCGCTAGGGAGAGGAAGCCGGGTGGCGTTGCTATGTGACGTCATTACCCAGACAGACACTTAGCATATTAGCCTTTTATATATATAGATATTTCTAATTCCACTTCCAAGTTCTTTCCCTTCAACATCTATGTCCTTAGAAGGTTTTCATCTGAAAATCAATCTTCCCACCATGAAATTTTAATAAGGAAAAGGAAACAATTTTATTTTATGTAATTATTATCTTACCTTGATCAAACTGCTTTTGAATATTGTCTTGATCAGTTTTGTTCCCACTAACACGGTAGAGTCCTTCAGTACATAACCCTAAAAAAATAAAGAGATATACATAACCTTATGTACATCTTAGCTACTTACAAAGATATTTTAAAGAGTAAGTATTTTTTGAGTATTTCACTTAAAGTAAGTTGTTAATAGACTTCTTTTTATTTTAAACTATTTAGGATATCCAGTTCCACACAAATGAAAGACACATTTCTCCCTATTCCTTCCACTAAACACAACCCCTGAATCCAATATATAAAAAACAAATATCAAAAGCCTCTGAATGGTGGAGAGATGAAGGTGTGCTGGCTAGTGACCCTGGATCTTGAAGAACAACATGACAATGAGTTCCCTGGGTTTTATTTTTGTCTCTTATATATCCTGGACCTGGCAATAGAGGAAGCTGCAACCCAGAAACTCCAAAGAGCACAGGCAAAAAATAAAAACAAAACAACATGCAGAAAACCAACAGCAACAAAAGCCTGCTCTCTCTGGTGAACAAATTAGAAAAGGTACAGCATAGGAATTAAAAACAAATATTTTTTTATTTTAAACATCCTAACTCTAGTCAAGTGCCCAGATCCCACCACTCCTCACATGTATCACTGGTGACCAAGTAAGGAAATTAGAATTCCACCTCTACCGAACAGTAACTAAGGTGCCTCCTAACACCTCTGGCGTGTCAGAAGGGGCTGAGAAGATAGCCTAAATTTCCACCCTCCTTCAAGTTTAGGGGGTCCTCCCCACTGTTTAGTGTCAACAGAGGTTAGCAGAGACCAAGCTGAGTCTGGACTTCTACCCCACCTTGCAGTAGCAAGGCAGCCTTTCTTCCCTGATGGTGCAGGGCCAGAAGAGGCCAGCTAAAATAGAGTATTTAAAATATATTTTATTGATTTTTTACAGAGAGGAAGGGAGAGGGATAGAGAGTGAGAAACATCAATGAGAAACATCGATCAGCTGCCTCCTGCACACCCCCTACTGGGGATGTGCCCGCAACCAAGGTACATGCCCTTGACCGGAATCGAACCTGGGACTCTTCAGTCCGCAGTCCGATGCTCTAGCCACTGAGCCAAACTGGTCAGGGCTAAAATAGAATATTTAAATATGATCCAAATACTCATAGCATAATATCCCAAGTCAGAGCTCTTTGAAGAAAAGGCTGATTCCAAGGCTGGATTGGCAAAGTATAAGCCAAGCCTGGTACATCTTGTGACAGATAGTAAAGAAATACTTAAAGAATTCTGGGGACAGATCTTAAAAGGATATGTGTGGATTATAACCCACTGAGTATAATAAGAACACATGAGACCATACCATATAAATAAACAGTAAATTATTAAATCCATAGTTTAACTCCAATAAAGAAATATGGCAGATATGATCATTTGGTGAAATTAATATCACCTATATTAAGACAAACTGACATCCTATCTCAGTAAATATGATGCATGTCTAAGAATAGAATATCACTGGCAGTATTTGTAACAAAAATGCGTAATTCCAATCCAATAATAAGGAAACATGGGACAAACTCAAATTGAGGTAGAAAGAAAAGTTCATCCATACAGTAAAATGCCAACCAATAAACACAGGGAAAACAGTAGGGATTTAAAAAAATCACTAACGGAGACTAAAACTTACAGCTGAAAGTATGATGACAGTCTCAATGTCAAGAAAGAGAAGTTGAGAAACTCTTCCAAATTAAAGGTGTTGGAAACACATGATCACTAAATGCAATGCACCTAGATCAGATCAGGGATTGCCCTGCTAATACAATTAAATAGCCCCAAATGTCAATAGTACTGAGGCTGGGAAATCCTGACATAGTGATAAGCTTTTAGTACTATTTGCTAAGTGAAAATTATAAGGTCCTTAATAATCTATGCCAAAAATCTTGCCTTCTATTCACTAATAATTTAATGATGTGAAAAAAATTAACAAAAACATTAACTCAATTACCTAAATGTAAATTATCCAACTTTTACTTAGATTTCAATCACTTAAAACCCAAAGATTCTATTCAGGGCCTACAAACAACAAAGGCATTAGAAATCTATCCCAACATTCCAGAATTAAAAATAAAAATTTTGAAATTTAAAATGGTAACTTTTAACCACGTATCACCATCTTTTTTTCTTTTAGTAGGTAACTAACCATTGCACCACACAGAATTCTTGATAGCTAAAGTTCTAAAATGGTCTTGAGTTCTTTTGAGTTGCTAACATATACAATTCAAGGGTTTCTCCTTTGTTTCTCTATACCTTCAGGTTGAAATAATTATGTCATAAAATAAAAAGGGTAAAGAAGTAAGGTATGTAGATAGTCCATAAATTAAATATGTCCATGGGGAATGGCATCAGCAAAAGAAATGGAAATGGCAATTTCATGGTTTGGTTCCTTCATAAAAGCCACAAATTAGCTATCAAAAAGTGTCAGAATCAACTTTTGCATAACTCTAGAATCTAGTAACAAAACAAAACAAAACAAAACAAAGTCACAACTATCAGGACAAGGTTTGGTGAAGAAAGAAGCCTTAAATTGCCCACCTACCGTCCCACCACACCCTAGACTAGCAACTCTGGGTGCAGGCTGCAAGTGTCAGAGGGGGCACTACAGATCTTATTGTCAAAGAATTGTTGTCTTGGCCTGTCTAGTGTGGCGCAGAGGTTGACTGTCAACCCATGAACCAAGAGGTCACCGCTTCAATTCCCATCAGGGCACATGCCCGGTTTGCAGGCTCAATCCCCAGTAGGGGGCATGCAGTAGGCAGCCGGTCAAATGATTCTCTGTCATCATTGATGTTTCTATCTCTCCCTCTCCATTCTGCTCTGAAATAAGAATATATTTTAAAAAAGTATATATATATCATTTAGAAAAGTCATAGAACAAGCAAACATAGCCAAAAAACAGCAACAGCAAACCCTGGTGATGGGGAACAATCTGATTTTCAGATATGCTATATTATAATATGTAAGACCTATTATTTTCTTTTTTCCCCCTTACACTTTTTTTAATTTAATTATTTATCCTCACCCAAGGATATTTTTCCATTGATTTTTTAGAGAGAGTAGAAGGGAGGGGGAGAGACACAGAGAGAGAAACATCGACATAAGAGAGACACATTGACTGGTTGCTTCCCGCATGCGCCCTAACAGGGACTGAGGATCAAGCCTGCAACCACGGTATGTTCCCTTGACCAGAACGAACCTGGGACCCTTCACTCTGTGGGCCAATGCTCTATCTACTGAGCTAAACTGGCTAGAGCTAAAACCTGTTATTTTCAACAAAAAATTAAAAGGCATGGAAAGAAACAAAACAGGATGGTACATTCAAAGACAAAAAGAAATTAATACAAACTGTCCATGAGGAAACAGTTACTGTACTTACTAAAGACTTTAAATCAACAGTTTTAAAATGCACAATTAAAAAAAAATGGACAAGAAGGATAACTTAAATAACAATTATCAATAAGTACACAGAAAGCATAAAAATAAAAGAAATTATAGAACTGAAAAGTGTAATAACCAAAATAAAAAATTCACTAGAGAGATTTAACAGCAGATTTGCAGGCTGAAGAAACAATCAGTGAACTTAAAGATTGTTTAACTGAGATTATCCAGTCAGTGAGCAAAACCAGAAAATAATGAAGAAAAATGAATAGCGCCAAAGAGATTTCTGGGACACCATCAAGCATATCAACATATAAATACAAAGGCTTTCCTAGATAAAAAGGAAAATATGTGAAGAAATAATGGCTGAAAAACAACCTAAATATTGCAAAGAAATCCACAAATCTACACATTAAGAAGTTGAAACTGCAAGCAGAATGAACTCAAAAGAGAGCTACACTGAAAAGAGAGAGAGGAAGAGAGGGAGAAAGGGAGAGGTAAAGGGAGAAAGTGAGTCATCACATCCTAGGAATCCACAATAAAAATTCTCTTCAGAAAAGGGGGGGGGGGGGAGAAGAACTATCAACCATGAATTATGTATCTGGCAAAACTATCATTCAAAAATGAAGGAAAAATTAAGATATTCTTAAATAAAAGTTGAAGGAGTTCATCACTAGTGGACATGCTCTACAAGGAATGCTAATGGGGTCCTCCAGGCTGAAATGAAAGTGCATCACACAGTAACCTGAAGGAAGACACACAAAAGCTAAATAACAAAGATAAAAGTTGTTACATAGGTTAAGTATATAAGTACTCTATTTTTGATTTGTAAAATCTCCTGTTGTTCCTATATGACTTAAAAGAAATGCATAAAATAATTATACATCTATGTTATAGGCATATATGTATAAAAATGTAATTTGTGACTATAGCAATACAAAGGGGTAGGAGACAGTTGTAAAAAAGCAGAGTTTATATACTATTGAAACAAAGTTGTTTTTAATTAAAATCCGATTGCTATAAAATGAAGATGTTAATAGTAATTCCCAGGATAATGACTACGAAAACAATTTTAAAATATATAGAAAAGAAACAAGAAGGGATCAGAAGGGCACATTAGAAAAAAAAATCACAAAAGATAGCAGTTCTAACACATAAAACAAATAGGAAAATGGTTGAATTAAGTTCTCAGAAATTACTTTTAAAATGGATTAAACAACAAAACAACCCAAGTATATGAACTCTACAAGACACTCACTATGAACCAATAAACAAATATGTTGAATGTAAAAGAATGGGAAAATACATTCAATGCAAATAATAACCAAATAACTGGGTGGCTACCCTAATTTCAGAAAAGATAAACTATGACAGGAATTGTTATAAGAGACACTCAAGGACATAAAACATTGATAAGAGTGTGAGTCCCAAAATATGTGAAGCAAAAATTGACAAAATTGAAGGGAGAAATAGTTCAACTATAAAAGTTAGAGACTTTAATTCAGTACTTTCAATAATGAATAGAACAATTAAACAGAAGATCACCAATAGAAAACTTAATATAGTAAACCAACTAAACCAAATAAACATTGCACTCCCACTCAGTAACAACACACTATGCATACCTCTCAAATATACATGGAATATTCTCCAGGACAGACTAGATGTTAGATCACAACACAATAATAAATATAAAGGTTTTAAAATGATACCAATATATTTTGACCACACACACACACAAAATGAAACTAGAAGTAGGTAACAAAAAGAAAATTCACAAATATGTTGAAATTAAACATATATATATATATTTTTTTTTTGGTCAATCCTGACCCAAGGACATTTTTCCATTGATTTTTAGGGAGAGTGGAAGAGACAGGGAAAGACAAAGAGGAACATCGATATGAGAGATTGGATGCCTGCTGCAGAAGCCCCAACCAGGGCCTGGGCAAAGGAGGAGCCTGCAACCAAGGTAAATGCCTTGATGGACTCGAACCTTTGGTCCGCACAAACCGGCTGTTGCTAAACAATGTATTCTTAAATAGCCCTTGGACCATTAAAGGGGAAACTACAAGTAAAATCAAAAATTACTTAGAGATAAAAAAAGAAAGATATACAAAAATCTAAGGAATGTAGCAAAAACAGCGATTAGAAGGAAATCTGTAGCTGTAAATGTATACATTAAAATAGAAGAAAATTTCAAATTGAAGGTTAGGTTATTTCTTAAGGAAATAGAAAAAAAAAGATCAAACTAAACTCAAAGCTAGCAGAACAAAGGGAAAAATTAAAATGAATATAAATAAAATATAAAATAGAGAAACAGAAGAATCACAAAAAAATGCTTGCTTTTGTCATTTCTATATAAACACTGTACTGAAGTTCTAGCTAGAAATGTAACATGCTCTACAAGGAATGAAGTATAACTATCCAAAATGTAAAGGAATGAAGTATAAGTATCCCTAAATTGTTGATCTAACTCTTAGAAGGAAACAAACACTGGAGTAAAATTTTCATGACCTTGGGTTTGGCAGTGGATTCTTTGATATGGCACCAATAAGTGAGGAAAATAAAAAGTAAACTGGATTTCACCAAAATTTAAAACTTTAGCACATTATAGAACATTATAAAAAAAGAAAACCTATAAAATGTAAGAAAATATTTGCAAATAATTTATCTGATAAAGGTCTAGTATCCAGAATATATAATAAACTCTCAAAACCAAACATGAAAAAGACAAACAACTCAATGTAAAATAGTCAAAAGACTTGAGAAGACATTTCTCCAAAAATATACAAGATGCTCAAAGTCATTAGTCATTAGGGAAATGCAAGCAAAAACTTCAATGAGGTATTTCACTCTACTCTCACTAATGATGACTATAATAACACATTTTTAAAAAAAGGAAAACAAGTGTTGGTGAGGCTGTGGAGAAATAATTCTCACACATTGCTGGTAGAAATCTAAAGTGGTATAGCCTCTTCCTCAAAAAGTTAAACATTCTTCTAGGCATATAAGTTATAGAACTCATAACAGGTACTCAAAGAAATACATGAATGTTCATAGAAGCACTATTTACATCACAACAGCCAAACAAAAGGTGTAAATAAGCCAAATATCCACCAATGGATGAATAAATAAATAAAAATGTGGTACATTCATAAAATGGATTACTCAAAAAGAGGAATGAAGTGCTGATAAAACAATATGCTTAATGAAAGAACTAGACATAAAAGGTCATATTTAATTTCACTTATATGAAATAATCAGAACAGGCAAATCTGTAGGCACCGGAAACACACTGGTGGTTGGCCAGAGGGTGTAGGAAAAGGTGAATAAGGAGTGAGTGCTTAATGAGTACATGATTTCTTTTTGGAGTGATAAAATATGTTAATACTAAAAAGAGGTGATGATTACACAACATTGTGAATGTACTAAATGCCACTGAATTTTACACTTACAAATGATTAACTATACATTATGTGATTTTTGCCCCAACAAAAAAGGTAAAAGCACAAGTGGGAAATAAGATATCAAGCACTGGTATTATATAAGCTTATTCAGGTTAGCTGGCACAAAATTAAATGTGCATTCTTATTGCTTGATATAAATTTAAGGACCACTGGAGGTGATAGTAAGATAAAAACCATATTTCAAGGAACTGTATAATACAATATGCATTAAACACACCAAAACATATCTCACATTAACTAGTTATTAAAAAATTAAATAACTTGATTATTTATTTGTAATGTTAAATGATGAACTAAATTCTCTCTGGAAATTTGGAATTGGGAGTCAAAAATCATCTGGTTAAGCTCAGGATATGGTTAAAACTGAGACATAAAAATCTAGGTTCTGTGAACAGATGAGTCTAGAGAGAGAAGAACAGAGAAAAATAGAGATGACAATACACTTGGGTGCTAATCCATTGGTATTATATGCTCTTGGTTTTGATAAAATACCCTTGATTCCAATTAAGTATTTTTTGCATTTTATTTCTTGCAACCAAAATAATGTAGATTCAAAAAGCCTTAATTTCTACACTATGAAATTTCGATTTATTTTTTCCCCTAAGCACCCAAGTATTAAGTATGAGAGACATCTGGGAGTAGAAAGACAACTATATCAAAAGCAGCAACAGGAGAAATGTGATATTAATAGATCCTAATATGGTAATGACACTGAAAAACAGATATTAGAGAAAAACTATTGCTAAGAAAGGGCAAAACTTATCAATTAATGGTATATGAGCACAATGGATAAAAGAGAAGTCATATTAATGAAATACCTTTGCTCACATACCTGGAATAAGGACACTGGCATTATTAGGGAAAAAAAAAATCAAGAAAATGAAGTGGCTTGAGGGAAGATGAATCAAATTTTAATCTTAAGCCCAAGATAAGACACCCAAATATTCAATAGGCAGTCAGAAATATAAGAAAACATTGGGGTGTGGTAAAAAAAACTGGGAGTCATTCTCATAGATGTGATGTCATTCTCATAGCTGGTGTTGCTCCACGGTTGAGGATCGACTTCTGGAACCAGGAGATCACGGTTTGAATCCCGGTCAGAGCACATGCCTGAGTTGCTGACTTGATCTCCACTAGGTAGTGTGCAGGAGGCAGCCATCAATGATTCTCAATGATGTTTCTATCTCTCTGTACCTCTCCCTTCCTCTCTGAATTCAATAAAAATATCCTATATAATAAAAGGCTAATATGCAAATCGACTGAACGGTGGAACGACCAGTTGCTATAACACGCACTGGCCACCAGGGGGCAGACGCTCAATGCAGGAGCTGCCCCCTGGTGGTACATGTGCTCCCACAGGGTGAGCGCCGCTCAGCCAGAAGCCGGGCTCATGGCAATTGGACAGTCCCTGAGGGCTCCCAGACTGCAAGAGGGCACAGGCCTGGTTTGGGACGCCTCCCCCTGAATGCACAAATTTCATGCACTGGGCCTTTAGCATTTAAAAAAATATATATACATGAATGAAGTCAACACTAAATGAGATGGCTCTAACTTGCTGAAATTAATTAAAGGTGCACTTAGTTGGTACAAAAGATATATGAACAGATGGAGATATATTACGATGTGTTTTGATTTGAAACAAGGTATGTTTCTTAATAAAATGCTTATGTGCTACATATTAGAATTTGCATGTGCGATATAAGGCAATATACTGTCCTTGATATAACATAGCTTATTATATTTTTTAATCCTCATCCGAGGATATTTTCCCACTAATTTTTAGAGAGAGTGGTAGAGAGAGGGAAAGACAGAGAGAAATATCAATGTGAGAGAAACACATCAATTGGTTGCCTCCTGCACTTGATCTTGACCAGAATTGAACCTGGGACCCTTCAGTCCATAGGCCAATACTCTATCCACTGAGCAAGATTAAAAAAGAAAAATCACACAATCATATCAATAGATGCAAAAAATTCCTATCTAATAAAAGACAAATAGGGTACTTAACCGTACCTCCGATACGCTTCCCATTGGCTAATCAGGACACTATGCAAATCAACTGCCAACCAAGATGGCAGTTAACCACCAACAAAGATGGCGGCTAATTTGCATACTGCAGGCAGGGCTGGCCAGCACCATCCCGTCTGCCCCACTGCCATACGGGCCTGCTATCTGTGACCTGGGCAGCAGGCGGCCTGCATGGGACCCGACCCAGGGCTGGTGGGCAGGACCATAGTGATTGCCACCAGCCACGCCCACAAATGTCCCTCCCTGGGGATCCGAGGCTGGCGGGTGCTAATGCACCGATCTACCAACATGCACACCCCGGCTGCCTTTGCCCTGCGTGAATATACAGCTGGGAGAGGGGAGTGGGGCCATTGGGAGCAGGGCGAGAACTGCCTGGGGTATGCGTCAGGCAGCCCAGAGCGGAGTGCGAACTATCCCAACTGGTAGCTGCTTGCTCATTCACTTACTTGCTTATTCCTTCACTAATTCACTTGCTCATTCCTTCATTCATTCACTCATTCACTCAGCAAACCCTCTCGGGTCCCTGGCACCAGGCCAGGCACTGAAGTGGAAGCAGGATAAGACAGATTTATGTCCTCAAGATGTTAGTAATTCAGTATGCAGCCAGGAGAGGGGCGCCAGTCCGCTGGGAGCAGGGCGGGAACTTTCCCAGGGTGGGCTTAATCTACCAACATGCACACCCCGGCTGCCTTTGCCCTGCGTGAATATACAGCTGGGAGAGGGGAGTGGGGCCATTGGGAGCAGGGCGAGAACTGCCTGGGGTAGGCGTCAGGCAGCTCAGAGCAGAGTGCAAACTATACTAACTGGTAGCTGCTTGCTCATTCACTTACTTGCTTATTCCTTCACTAATTCACTTGCTCATTCCTTCATTCATTCACTCATTCACTCAGCAAACCCTCTCGGGTCCCTGGCACCAGGCCAGGCACTGAAGTGGAAGCAGGATAAGACAGATTTATGTCCTCAAGATGTTAGTAATTCAGTATGCAGCCAGGAGAGGGGCGCCAGGCCGCTGGGAGCAGGGCGGGAACTTTCCCAGGGTGGGCTTCAGGCAGCCGGGAGTGGGTCTGGAACTTCTGCTGCATTGCCATGGCAACGCAGCAGAAGTTCCCGCCCTGTAGCTGCTTGCTCATGCACTTACTCGCTCATTCATTCACTCATTCACTCACTCAGCAAACCCTCTAAGGTCCCTTGCACCAGGCCAGGCACTGAAAGTGAAGCAGGATAAGACAGAGCTATGTCCTCAAGATGTTAATAATTCAGTAGGGTGAAGCAGGCACATGAACGAGGCAGTTGTATGCATAGATGCAGTGTACTGGGTTCGGTGAGGGCTGTAACTAACGCCAACTTTGTTCTCTTGATAAAATGGGGCCTTGGGAGCCAGGCCGCCCCAAGCCTGTAGGCCTGTGCCTAGGCCAGGAGTGGCCGGGGTCCCAGAACATGACAGAGGGTGCCGGTCGGGCTGAAGGGTCTGGCCCCACCTCTCACCCTCACCCCCAAGTGCACGAATTTTTGTGCACCGGGCTACCAGTATTTTGATAAAATCTAAAACTCTTTCATGATAAAAATCATTAATTAAGTAGAAATAGCAGGTAACTTTTTTACACTATCTACAAAAAAACCTATGTGTAGCCCCGACTGGTGTGGCTCATTTGGTTGGGTGTCATTCCATGTGTGCACCAGGAGGTTGCCAGTTTGACTGTTGGTCAAGGGCACATGCCTGGGTTGTAGGATCAATTCCCAGTAGGGGGCATGCAGGAGGCAGCCAATCGATGTTCTGTTCTCATATTAATGTTTATCTCTCTTCCTCTCCCAAAAAATCAATAAACTACTCTTTATAAAAACAACAAAATAATCCATGTGTCACATCATACTTAATAGTGAGAAACTCAAAGCTTTCCTACTAAGATAAAGTACAATCCAAGAATATCCCATTACCACATCTTTCTTTCAACACTGTACTAGAAGTTCCCTGCTAAAATAATAAAGCAAGAAAAGGAAATCAGAGGATACAGATGGGGAAGAAAGACATAAAACTGTAATTCTTCACAGATGACATGATCATCTATGTAGAATATTAACAGCCAAGACCGGTTTGGCTCAGTGGATAGAGCGTCGGCCTGCGGACTGAAAGGTCCCGGGTTCGATTCCGGTCTAGGGCATGTACTTGGGTTGTGGGCACATGCCCGGTGGGAGATGTGCAGGAGGCAGCTGATCGATGTTTCTCTCTCATCGGAGTTTCTAGCTCTCTATCTCTCTCCCTTCCTCTCTGTAAAAAATCAATAAAATATATTTAAAAAGAAAAGAAAAAAAAAGAATATTAACAAGCAAAAAAGCTCCTGAAAGTAGTAATTATAACAAGTTTGCAGGACACAAGGTTAATATACAAAAACCAACTGTTTTGTTTACATACCAATGAACAAGCAGAATTTGAAATTAAAAACACAGTTTTACATTAATATCCCCCAAAATGAAATTCTCGAGCATAAATCTAACATATTATATATACAAGATTTATATCAGGAAAACTTCAAAACTGATGAATAAATAAATGGAGAGATATTCCATGTTCATGGATAAGGCACTATTTTGTCAAGATGTCGGTTCTTCCCTTTTGACCTATAGATTCAATGCAATATCAAATTCCCAAAAAGTCATTTTATGGATGTCAACAAACTGATTCTAAACTTTATATAGAGAGGTCAAGACCTAATATTCAAAGAGAAGAATAATATTCAAAGAGAAGAACACAGTTGGAGGCTGTCACTACCCAACTTGAAGGTTTACTATAAATCTACAGTAATCAAGACAATGTAGTGTTGAGGAAAGCACAGGCAAATAGGTCAATGGAACAGAATAGCAAGCCCAGAAATTGACACCCATTAATAGTCAAAGGTTCTTTGAAAAAGGAGCAAAGGCAATAAATACGACGGAATGAAGTATGTTCAAGAAATAATGCTATAAACACTGAGCATCCACATGCAAAAAAAAAAAAAAAGTGAAACTAGACATATACCTTATACCCTTGAAAATATGAACTCAAAATGGATTATGAACTTAAATGTAAAATGCAGAACTATGAAATTTGTAGAAGATAACATAGAAAACCTAGATGATGTTGGATATGGTGATGGCCTTTTTTGATATAATACCAAGGATACAATGTTATCTTTTGTCTCTTTTCTTTAAAATATTGAGAAAAAAATATTGATTAGCTGGAATTCACTAAAGTTAAAAACTTCTGTTCTGTGAAATATAATATGAAGATAATTAGAAGACAAGCCACAGAGCGAGAGAAAATACTTAAAAAACACACATCTGATGAAGGACTGTTATCTAAAACATACAAAGAACTCTTAAAACTAAGTAATAAGAGAACAATTAACTCCATTACAAAATGGGTGAAAAGACCTGAGCAGACATCCTTATCAAGAAAGGTATACAAATGGCAAATAAATGTATGAAAAGATGCTCTGGAAAGACATGGAGGAACCTTAAATGCACATTACAAAGTGAAAAAAAAAACCCCAGTATGAAAAGGCTACATGCACTATGATTCCAACTATATGATACTATGGAAAAGACAAAACTATACTATAGAAAAAAAGTCAGCGGTTGTCGGTGTGGGAGAAGGAGACAGAGATGAACAGACAAAGCACAGAGGATTTTTAGGGCAGTGAAAAATACTCTATGTTATTATAACAATGGATATATGTCACTTTACATTTGTCCGAAAGGACGTCCATAGAATGTACAACACCAAGAGTGAAGCCTAATATACACTACTAGAGGCCCGATGCATGGATTCGTGCACTGGTGGAGGGGCGTGGCCTGCGGGGATTGGCCCTCTGTGGAAGCACCGCTCCTCCCGGTCAGCTGAGTGGCGCTTCCACTGTAGGAGTGCACTGAGTGTCTGGCCCCTGGTGGTCAGTGCGTGTCATAGAAACTGGTCGACCGGTTGTCCTGGTCGTTCCACCATTTGGTTCATATATATATGAATTTTAGGTGATTATGATGGGTTAAGTTCATCCTTGATAAAAATGTACCATTTTAGTGGGTGATGATGGTAATAAGGGATAGGGGCAGGGCAGACTCATGTATGGAAGCAAAGGATATATGAAAAGTCTCTGTACCTCTCTCTCAGTTTTGTTTAAACCTAAAATTGCTCTAAAGAAAGATATATAAATAGCTGTATCAACATACCAAGTTTATAAGGACAAAGTAACATCAATGGAGCAGGAATCTTTTGGCAGTGGTAAATGTTGCTTTAAGTATAATGCCACTACAGGGATAGTAAGACTAAAGGCAGTATTCTCTTGTCTCAATCAAAACAGTATTTTAAAATTCTACTGGGGGAGGAAAGGTGTTGGATATGCATACAACTTGAATTTACTGAATTAAAACATGTCACTACTTTCCAGCCACTTAATACTTAATGTTTGAGAAAAAGCAACAATAGCTTTCCAATCTTTCATCCCATTACTTCCTTTACATTTAATGATTAAACATTCATAATGTAAATATTACATTTTATCTTCATTCCATCTTCAAAATAAGGCAAGAGGCCTTATTTAAAGATAAGAAAACAAGTTTAGAAAAATGAAGTGACTTCCTACAGGTCACACATTGAGTAAGCTAGGGACATTAGTTTGTTCTTTTTCATACATAAGAAATCTATAATAAGATATACTGGCTGGGAACAAAGACTGAAGACAACTAGAAGGAAGCGAAGTGCTGCAGAAGGGTATAAAATAGAGGTGGTGGAGATAGGAATGGAGCCGAGGCGGCGGAGGTGGGA
>NW_006290632.1:356340-358218 GCF_000327345.1 Myotis davidii | reverse complement strand
TGTTTTCTTTCTTAATCAATTAAATCTGCAGTGTTCAGACTAAGACAATGTAATTCCAGCTAAAACAGAAGAAACCTTCTGATATTTGACAAAGGAGCAAAGGCAATTCAATGGAGAAAGTATAGTCTTTTCAAATGTTCAAACAACATCCACATGCAAAAAATTATTAATCTAGACACTGACCTTATACCTTTCACAGAATTAACTAAAAATAGATCATAAACTAATGTAAAATACAAAACTATAAAATTTCTTGAAGATAACAAGCCAAAACCTAGGTGACTTTGGCTTGGTGATGAGTTTTTAGATACAGTGGGGCCTTGATTTAAGAGTGTCCCGACTAACGAGTTTTTCGAGATATGAGCCGTCTCTCGGCCGATTTTTTGCTTTGAGTTGCGAGCTAAAATTCGGGTTACAAGCCAGCTTCAGATACCCCACCACTAGTTGGCGCAGCGAACGTCACAGTGAACGCCACAACATCAGCCCAGCATCACGTGTCTCACTCATTCACTTTAAGATTTGACATACGAGTAATTTGAGTTACGAGCTCCGTCACGGAACGATTTAAACTCGTAAGTCAAGGCCCCACTGTAATACGCTAATTAGACCAGACAACTGAATAACTTTCCAGATGTCATTCAGGACGTCCTTCTGGACGAACCCGCAGCAGCAGGGGCCAAGGCATAGGCAGTTAGAGGCAATCAGCAGGCAGGCAAGCAGTTAGGGGTGATTAGGCAAAATGGTTAAGGGTGATCAGGTAGGCAGGTGAGCAGTTAGGGGCATCAGGCAGAGTTGTTAGGGGGCAATCAGGCATAGGCAATTAGGGGCGATCAAGCAGGCAGGCAGAGGGGTTAGGGGCAATCAGGCAGGCGAGCGGTTAAGAGCCAGCAGTCCCAGATTGTGAGAGGGATATCCGACTGCCGGTTATCCCCCGAGGGGTCCCGGATTGCGAGAGGGTGCAGGCGGGGCTGAGGGACACCACCTTCCGTGCACAAATTTCATGCACCGGGACTCTAGTATAGTTATAATATATTTTTATTGATTTCAGAGAGGAAGGAAGAAGAGAGATAGAAACATCAATAATGAGAGACAATCATTGATCGGCTGCCTCCTCTGCACACCCCACACTGGGGATCAAGCCCACAACTCGGGCATATACCCTGACTGAGTATCAAACTGTGACCTCCTGGTGGATAGGTGGACGCTCAACCACTGAGCTACTACGACTGGGCAAGAAATGTATTTTTTAAATGCCTCCCCATTTGTTTTATAATGAGTGGTTTTCTCTCGGTGCATGCTTTCTATCATTGGGGTTGGGTATGGCAATTTCCAGTTGTAGACACTATTTCTCCTAGGAAATAAAAATATAAGCATATATAGATGACTTAGGTTCAGAACTAGGAGACTACTAAAAAATTATGATTAGCAGTATGTTAGAATATAATAGATAAATCATAGAAAGTAATTCCAAAGGTAAGTATCTTATCTCATGAAATGAAGATATTCATGTATTAAAAATATTTCAAAGACCATGTTAATGTTCCCCTTTTGAAAAAGCTATATGTGTATTGTATGTGGTATAAATATATGGAAAAAGAAAACTTATCTTTTGTTCAAGAAATCTCAGGGGAAGAAGATGGCGGCGATATAGGCAGACGCGTCCCAGGTCATGTCCCGGAGCAAATGGAGTGAGCAGCTGAAACTAATAGCACCCACCCCGAATTGGTGAAATTGCTCAGCTGGTGAGACAGTTTGCAGCCGGGAAGGGCAGAACTCCCTTGGCAAGGAAAAAAAAAAACAGGGATTTGGGCAGGAAAGTTTGCCAGACCTCTGAGCCCAGACGGTCGGAGGGAGACAGCGTGGCAGCCAGCAGCGTCC
>NW_006290632.1:343656-350353 GCF_000327345.1 Myotis davidii | reverse complement strand
GGGGTTAAAAAAAATCAAGTGTAAGTGGTAATGGTAAGTGGGGTCTGAGCAAAATTATAATTGTGTGATCTCACACAAGTTACTTAATTTCTCTGGGTCTCAGTTTCTTCCTCTAAAAAATGGAAATGGTAACTCCCATACACGCCATTGTGTGTGTGTGTGTGTGTGTGTTTCCTGCTATATGATATAGCTCCCTTTCCTAAAAGAGAAACAACAACCTTGGTTATAAAAAATCAAGTGTAAGTGGTAATGGTAAGTGGGGTCTGAGCAAAATTATAATTGTGTGATCTCACACAAGTTACTTAATTTCTCTGGGTCTCAGTTTCTTCCTCTAAAAAATGGAAATGGTAACTCCCACATACACGCCATAGAGATCTAAAAATTAAATGAATAAACAATATACTTATTTATAATAAACATGCAGTAAAAGCTGATTATTATATTATGAAAGTAACTATTTCACCCGAGAAATAAAAAAGGCAAAGTGTTTCTTCAGTCTTGCACAACATTCATTTTTTGGCATACATCATCTGGTTGCCAACCACAAAAATTACAATATAACCGGTTTTAATTTAATTTAAGAAACAAAGCATTTAAGACAGCTTTTACTTAAGAATAGTTTTGTTTCTTTGTCATAACCATAGAGAATCTTGCATGCTGTATATCACTTTAATCATCCATTATTATAATACAAAATCCATATACTTATATTACAACTTAGTGGCTCAGCATAATCCAAATTATTCAGTTGGTATATAAAATTTGAAAACTCTTACTGTAGCATAAATGCTGCTATTTTCTTATCTTTAGCAATCAATGATCACACATTCTTTGTATTTGTAGGAAAAAAATGTTAATTCTAGTTTGGAACCTAAAGACTTAAATATTATTAATATATAACTAATATCACAAGAGCAAAGACTCACGGTTCTCAAAAAAATTGGAGCACCTTTTTAAAAAATGTATTAAGTACAAATTTAATTATACTGTTTTAGAAGCAAGGGGTGTCTACTCTTATGGAGATTATGATCTAAAGGCTGTGGTGTAAAAAAAAAAAAAGTTTTTAAGCTAAAACCCAATGACCAAAAACTTCAAGAAGGCAATGTTTTGACCTGGGGGTGTGGGTGGGGGATAAGGGCTAGAAAGAGGGGGGTAATGGGGAATAAAATGGGAGATATATCTGTAATACTATCAACAACAACAAATATTGAAAAAGAAGGCAATGGTTCTTGCTAACAAAAACATACTTCAAAAAGCTTCTAGAAACCATAAAAGGTAGTATTAATATACCAGAAAAATTTATGGAATTTCTGCCAGACATAAGCACTATCTAAACAGTGCTTTAAGTGCTAATATATAATTCCTCATTGTTAGATCAAGAATAAACAGGTCATAATTGAATCATTACATTCAGATGTCAATGATGTCAACTTTTAGCACATATCTGAATGACACTGTTAAGGTTATTAAAAGCCCAGATTTTCAAAAGCAACATAAAAAGTCCTTTAGGAAATGACATCATTTGTCTCCTAATACATCCTATGATGTAATAAGAAGAATACATTAGTCCTGTCCTATGTAGAATTCCAGAGAAGAATGTTTTACTAGCGTCTGACTAGAAATTAGACAATAAATTTAGAAATGTTCATGGGGGGAAAAGGGGGCTTAAAATCTTCTAAAAGATATATCATGAAAACACAAACAAGAAGTTAGGAAACTATTCTAAATTAAAGAAAACCAAAGAGACATAACAAGTAATGTAATTAACGATCCTTGACTGGATCCTAAACTGAAAAAAATGAAAGTTTTAAGAAGAGATTATTATTGGGACAATGGAGAGAATTTGAATATACACAGAATCTTATATAATAAAAGCCTAACATGCAAATTGACCGAACAGTGGAACAACAGGTGGAACGACTGGTTGCTATGATGCACACTGATCACCAGGGGCTGCCCCCAGCACACAGGCCCCAGGCCAGCCAAGGCAGGTGCCAGCAGGGGCCCCTGACCATCCCACCGGTTGCCCTATAGATAAGTCCTGATTGCCAGCCAGGCCTAGGGACCCTACCCATGCACGAATTTTGTGCACCGGGCCTCTAGTATTAGATAATGTAATTTTATCAAAGTTAAATTTCCTGAAGGTGATATTTACATTGTGATGTGGAGAAAATGTCCTTGTTCTTGGATAATATAAGCTAAAAGATTTAGAAGTGAAGTGTCATGTTACCTATAATTTACTCCCAAACTGAGAAAAAAAAGTTGAAGAAATGTGGCAACAAGTAAATAACTAGTGAATCTAGGTGAAAGGTATATATGGATGCTTAACCATATTGTTCTTGCAACACTTCTGAAAATTCAAAACTTTTCCCAAATTTAAGAAAAAAAAAAGGGTATTTAAAAAAAGAAATAATCCTTTATAAAAGCAAGAAAATAAATTGACTAGGGAATTATGGGATGATTATTTCAGATTTGTGGTCATATATTTAAAGTGAAATACACAGTTTTTTGTTTTTCTACAACCATGGTCCACTTTTTGGTCCAACCACAGAGTAGGCAGGGAGTTAGTTTAACCAAAGTTGAAGTTTTGCCAAATGAAAAGCATGGTATGGATTGAAGAGGTATGCAAAGGAGTGAACATAAAAATGGATTTGGAAATATAGCCAATTCTTCAAAACATCAAGTGGAAGTGATAAAGTTTAGATTAACAGGCTTTGTTTCTTTAAAAACATATTTACTTTAGTAATAACACCAAGATTCATTCATTCAGCTCAACTCAATTATTTCATCATCATTGGCATTGGAGCAACACACAATTTTTAGACCTATATTTAAAAAACCTCTGGCATTTTCCCTAACTCAGTTTTATAAGAAAAATAACCTGCAAGCTTTAGAGACAGTCTCTATTTCTTTATAATTCATTTGCAATAGTGGGGTCATTCCAGATTAACTATATTTACATGCAAATATAAATTGTGGAAAACAGAGGTGAAAAAAAAATTCCTCACGTATATGGAACTTGGTCATCTGATGACCTAATCTAACATAACAGCTTGTGTGTGTGTGTGTGTGTGGGGGGGGGGAGGATTTAAGAGAAATAAAAACGTTAAAAAATAGCCAAAAAGATGTCACAAAGCCCTTGTACTAAAATTTTATTTCATTTATAGGAGCACCACTTCCTGTTTTTTTCCAGATTCCATTTAATCTAATCAAATGCACAACTTAAGGGAATTCTGCCATGTTTTCCTGAATTGCAGCAGATTAGAAGTTACAAGTTGGAAAAGCAAAATAATATTGTCAGCAGGAGATACAGTGACAAAAAGCCCAAAATTGAAAAAGTATAAAATGAAGAAAAAAATTTATAAAGTCTCTAACATAGGAATACCTAAATGGATTCTGAAGTTAGCACACTTTTAGAACCAGAGAAAACTCTCATTAAAATACTACTCTAAAGGAAGAAACGCTACCAAACTCTTTCTATGAGGTATTATCCTGATACTATGGCCCAAAAGAAAGACACCAAAAGAAAACTATAGACCTATATCCCATATGAATACAGATGCAAAAATCTTCAACAAAATACTAACAAATCCAATAGCATATTAACAGGATTATACACCATGATCAAGAGGGATTTATCCCAGGAATGCAAGGGTGGTTCAACATAAGAAAAAAAAAAATCAATGTAACACATTACAGAATGAAAGAAAAAAAAATCACATGATCATTTCAGTTGACACAGAAAAATCATTTAACAGAATCCAACACCCTTTCATAATAAAAAATACGCAACAAACTAGAAGTTGACTTATTTTGGAAACAGGGCCACTTAGATATAATTAGTTAAGCTAAGACAGTGGTTCCCAAATTTATTTGGCCTACCGCCCCCTTTCCAGAAAAAATATTACTCAGTGCCCCCTGGAAATTAATTTTTTTAAAAATTTTAATAGCAATTAAACAGAAAGATATATGTATTAATGTTTCTACCTTTTTCATAAAATAATAAAGGTGTAAATTAGAAACACTGAAGTTTGAAATTATGAAACTATTTATTAAACTCAGAAGAGAAAGGTAATACAAAAAAAGTTAAAACAAATGCACCTGTGGCCATCACCACCCCCCTGGATCGCTACCGCCCCCACTTTGGGAATCACTGAGCTAAGATGACATCATACAGGTGTAAGGTGAGTTCTTAACTCAATGACTGGTATACTTATAAGACAGAGACACACAGGAAGAGCAGAGCCTAAGAGGCAGAGATTGGAGTATCACAGCTGACAGAAGCAAGGAAGAGGCAAGGAAGGATTCTACCAGTCTCCAAGAAAGTGTGACTCAGCTGGCACCTTGATTTCACACTTCTAGCCTCCAGACTGTAAGTGAATAAATTTTGGTTGGTTTAAGCTTCTCAGTTTGTGGGACTTTGTTATGGCAGCCCCAGGAAACTAATACAGAAGGGAATCTCTTCAACATACTAAAGAATATCTATGAAAAACTCATAGGTAACATTATATGGTGAAAGAATCAAAGCTTTCCTTTAAAATAAAGACCAGGGGTCCTCAAACTTTTTAAACAGGGGGCCAGTTCACTGTCCCTCTGACAGTTGGAGGGCCGGACTATAGTTTAAAAAAAAAAACAACTATGAACAAATTCCTATGCACACTGCACATATCTTATTTTGAAGTAAAAAAACAAAACGGGAACAAATACAATATTTGTATTTGCATGTGGCCTGCGGGCCCGTAGTTTGAGGACCCCTGAAAAGACTAAGCTAAGGATGCCTGCTTTTACTATAGCTATTGCTGCAGTAAAAATTGCAAAAGTGTTAGAGCAATTAGGCAAGAAAAAGAAATAAAAGGAAGAAGTAATACTATCTCTCTTCATAGAGGACATGACCTTAAATCCCAAAGAATACACACACAAAACAGAGCTATAAAAACTTTTAACCAAGTTGCAGGCTAAAAGATCTTAACACAAAAATTAGTTCTATACGCTAGCAACAAAAATTGCAAAAATGAAATTAAGAAAAAAAATTTATGTGGTATCAGGAGAAGATTTGACTTTGAGTGGCGGGGAACACAGTGTAATATACAGATCTTCTGACATGGAAACCCACACCTGAAACCTATATGGTGATATTAACCAATGTCACCCCAATAAATTTAATTAATAATAAAAAACCTAACAAAAAATTCTGTTTAAAACGTAATTCAAAAGAATCCTAAAAACCTAGGGAAAACTTAACCAAGGAGATGCAAGATTTGTACAATGAGAACTACAAAACAGTAATGAGAAAAACTAAAGTATACCTAAATAAATGGAAAGGCCTCCAGTGGTCATGAACTGGAAGGCTTAATACTGTTAAGATGGCAATATTACCAATAATCTCTATCAAAAGAGAGAGGATCGCTAAAATTAAAGCACACAATCACACAGAATATAACAAGTATTGGCAAGAATGTGGACAAATATGAATTCTTTTGTATTGCTAATAGAAATGTAAAATGGTGCATCCACTGTAGGAAACAATTTGACAGTGCCTCAACAAGTTAAACATAGAGTTACTATGTGACCCACCATTCCACTCCTAGGTTATGTACCTAAAAGAATTGAAAACAAGTACTCAAACTGATTTATTTCGCTCAGCATAATGCTCTCCAGGTAAACTGATGAACAAAAACAGATCCAGAGACAGAGAAGCATTGATCAGACCATCAAACCTCAGAGGGAAGGCAGGGGAGAGTAGTGGGGGAGGGGGAAAGGTCAACCAAAGGACTTGTATGCATGCATATAAGCATAACCAATGGACAAACACTAGGGAAGGTGAGGGCATGAGCAGGGGGGTAGGAGGACAATGGAGAGATAAGATCACATGTGTAATACCTTAATCAATAAAGAGAAAAACAACAACAGGTACTCAAATATTTTTACATGAAGTTCATAGCAGCATTTTTCACAATAGCCAAAAGGTGCAAACCAACTAAATGTCTACCCACTGATAATGAATACATAACAAGTGGTATATGTCCACACAATGACACATGCTACAAGATAAATGAACCTCAAAAACATGTGAAATGACAGAAGCCAGAACAAAAGGTCACATATGGTATGATTCCATTTATATGAAATATCTAGAATAAGTAAAACCATGGAAACATAAAACAGGTTGGTGGGTACAAGAGACTGGGGCAAGAGGGGACTAGAGAAGAGTAACTGCACAATGGGTACATAGTTTTATTTGGGGTGATGAAAATCCCTGGAATTAGATGTGGTAGTTGTACAATACTGTACATGCACTACACACCAGTTAATTGTTGTATATTTAAAAATAGTTACTTTTATGTCATACTAGAGGCCCAGTGCATGAATTCGTGCATAGGTAAAGTCCAGCTGCCCTGGCCCTAATCAGGGTGGATTGGGGATGGGCCTGTCGGGAGAAGGAGATGGCAGGAGGTTGGCTGACTGACTGCCCCAATTGGGGCCCAATCAGGGCCCGGCCGACTGGGGGAAGGGATTACAGGTGATTGGGGTGGGGGAGCCAATTGGGGGCAGGGCAGCTGTGGGGAGAGGCTGTGGGCCGGCCGGCCCTGTCTCAGAATGGGTTGGGAGGGTCCGATCGGGGGGCCAGTGGCGTGGGGGAGGGGCCATGGGTGGTTGGCTGGCTGGCCCTGCCCTGATCAGAGTGTGGAGGGGGGGG
>NW_006290632.1:326807-342157 GCF_000327345.1 Myotis davidii | reverse complement strand
CCTACCCGCTCACTTGCCTGCCTGCCTGATTGCCCCTAACCTCTCTGCCTGCCTGCCTGATCGTCGCTAACTGCTCCCCTGCCAGCCTGATCGCCCCCAACTGCTCTCCCCTGCTAGCCTGGTTGCTCCTAACTACTCCCCCCCCCCCCCCCCGCATGGTCACCCACAACTGTCCCGCCGGCCTGGTCGCCCCTAACTGCTCTCCCCAGCCAGCCTGATCACTCCTAACTGCCCTCCCCTGCCAGCTTGATAACCCACAATGGCCCCCCACCTGCCGTCCTGGTCGCCCCTAACTGTTCTCCCCTGCCGGCATGGTCACCCCCAACTGCCCTCTCCTGCTGGCCTGAATGCCCCTAATTGCCTAATGTCAGTAGGAGGAGATGCTCTTTGCAGACAAAAATACATAATCCCTATATCTGGACTGATAGCCAGCCATATGCACTATACTGCCAAACCAGTTATTAAAAAATTGAATTGCTTTCTTACACCTTACACCAAACAGCTGTTGCCCTTAAAACCCCTCCTCAGCCCCCAACTTAGGTCCTGCCTTCACAGTTCACCCAGATTAGGTTCTGCTTGGTCGGTTTCTATGCCAGTCAGCGTCAAAAGCTCCACCTCCTAGGCAGCCATTGGCTCCTTGCCGTTCACCCAGATTTGTTTTTGATTGGTCAGTTTCTATGCCAGTCAGCGTCAAAAGCTCTGCCTCCTAGGCAGCCATGGGCTCTTCTGGGAAATCCAGAATGCTGACAGCTGTCTCTCTTTCCAGACCTATCTCAGGGCCTGATTAACAGCCTCCGCAGAAGGCTGATAACATGCTTCTTTCTTATTAAAAACCAGAGGACCAGTGCACAAATTCATGTACCAGTGGTGCCCCTTGGCCTGGCCTGCAGGATCGGGCCGAAACCGGCTCTCCGACATCCCCTGAGGGGTCCCGGATTGAGAGAGGGCTCAGGCCAGGCCAAGGGACCGCACTGGTGCACGATTGGGGCTGGGGAGGGATGCAGGAGACTGGCCAGCTGGGGAGGGACCATAGGAGGGCTCCAGAGCGTGTCTGGCCCTTCTCGCTCAGTCCCAATCAGCTGAACCCCAGCAGCAAGCTAACCTACTGGTCGGAGCTTCTGCCCTCTGGTGGTCAGTGCATGTTATAGCAATTGGTGCATCTTAACCCTTTTCGGTCCAACATGGAGGCTGACTCAACAAACCAGGTGCTAGGAGCAGGTCCAACGTCGAGCTGAGGTCTAGTGAGACAGATAACTTCAACATTGAATCCTGTCAATTAATTTGGACCAGACTGTTTGAATCCCAAAAATAAAATTGGACTGCAAAGGGTTAAGATTTAACAAGCACATAACAGAAATCCATTATGAAATGGCAAATCTACTTTTCATACTATAAATTCTATTTTCATCAATGATAAATACCTACAGTCACCCTAATATAGCAATCTGAGAGGCATTTTTGAGTCCTCTTTTAACCCCTATCTATCAGGTTTATCATCCTAATTCTTGAGAGAAGCCTTTTGTGATTATGCTTTTCAGTCTCTCTCCTCTGCACTACCCCTTTTTGCCTACTTTGAATTTATAATAATATTTCCAGGGCTATTTCCCAACAGGAATAACTTAACACAACTTATTATATAATACCTATTATAAAAACTTCTATAGATCTGACTCTATCATTAAGGATTAACTGCTATGGCAATTGCCCTACTATAGAAAAAAACTAAAACCTAGAAAATTGTATGAAACAGCTTTCAGACAACAGGCAGCTCAAAACTGTGATTAGTGAGGAAAAAGAAATAAGTTAAACTGTCTGAATGTCCCAAATTAATGTCTGGAGACAATTTTTTGATAGTAGTGCAGAGAGGTAGAATCCCACCAGAGGTAGAATGGTCTATCAGAGTTGAGAAGATGTAAAAAGGAGTTCAGAAATAATAAGACTAGAATTTGAAGGGTACAGTACTAAAAAAGAGTGCCGGAAGCCGGTCAATCCTTGCTGCTTGACACAGTCGCTGCAGGAAAGAAACATCTGCACAGCATATGTTTCAAGGGACCTGGCGTATATAGCATACTGTTCTTAATATGTTTGCTCCCCTTAGCGCTGTGTGTTTTAACCAAGGTCACCTCTCCGAGAAAGGTTGTTTCCCCAGGTAGGAATTTTTCCCTGAAGTCAGGGAGGGGATGAAACTCCTTAACTAAGTGCCAGGCGGGTAGTTAATCACTACAAACAATCATGCTTAAGCTACATAATCTTTACTCCCTGGAATGGAGATAAGAAACGCCCTAACCTTTGTAATAGAAATTGACAGGATTAAAATCAACTGGTATAAATACGGATGTAACAAGACAATAAACGGCAGGACTTCTCTGGAGATCCAGACCAGAACTTGGCTAGAGATCCTGGCTAGGCTGCTGATCAACTGAACGCTGTCTCCCTGTCATTCCTTCTTTGCCGACTCCGTCTACACCTTTGGGGACCCCTGGACCCACCGGGGCTGGACCCCGGCAAAAGAGGAAGAGATATATGGAGAAAGAGCCTCAGAGATGTTCAGAAAAGTCCCCAGAGCATTTGGTTGAATACTGCACATGTATGAAAGAAAACTTCTTTAGGCCAGGGACTAAGAATAGTTCAAGTTCTATTCTCAAAAGATTTTTTTAATACGCAGATCACATGGGGTCAAGTCTTCATGCCACATTGTAGGTCTAAATAAATATTAGGCTAAAAGTTGCTCTGGATCCACCCCCTGAAACATTAGCAAGCCTAGGAAGGATCAAATTGCTTCACATAATATTTAACACTTGACAAAACAAACCCAATACTTGAAACAGACCCAGAAATGAAATATGACAGAATTAGTAACACAGGATTTTAAAACAGCTATTATAAATTGTTTTAGTATACTCAAAGATGTAAAGGAAAATATCAACACAATGGGTAGAAAAATGAAACACATAAAAAGAAACTTAAATGAAACATCTAAATTTGAACCAAAAAAAAAAAAAAATCAGTGAACTACAACATATACCAATAGATACATAGCTTAATCAAAATGAACAATGAGCCCTGGCTGGGTGGCTCAGTTGGTTGGAGTATTGTCCCGTACACCAAAAAGGTTGCAGGTTTGATTCCTGGTTGGGATGCATATAGGAGGCAATAGATATCCATTTCTCTCTCTGCCTCTCTCTCACAAATCAGTAAACATATCCTTGGGTGAGGATTAAAAACAAAGAAATAGAAAAAAAATAAACACAATGAACACAGCCTCAGTGAGTGTGGGAAAATTTCAAGATGTCTAAAACACATGTAATTGAAGTCCAGAAGCAGAAGTATGGGAAAAAGAACAGTGAAGAATCCAAATTTGAAAATTATAAACCAAGAGATCTAAGAAACTCCAGAAACCTCAAGAAGAAGTTTTGTTTGTTTGTTTGTTTGTTTGTTTGGAATAGCATGCATTGTTATTTTTTAACTAAAATTGCTGAAAATCAAAGAGAATAATATTAAGAGTAGCTGGGAATTGAGGGAGGAGAACATATCACATACAGGATCACAAATAAGACTAACAAGAAGACTATTTGTTAGATATCAAGCAGAAGACAAGAGTCTTTACAAAGCTGAATGGAAAAAAAACAGTTTTAAAAATTCATCAGCATAGAACTATATTCCCAGAAGAATAAAGTTGGAAGACTCAATACTTCTTGATTTCAAAACTTACTACAAAGCTACAGTAATGCTATAGAGTGCTACCAGCATAAATGGATAGGCATACAGATCAATTAAATGTAAGTCCAGACACATTCATGATCATGGTCAACCGATTTTCAAAAAGAATGCCAAGGGAATTAAATAAGGTACTTGGACAATGTATATCTACATGCAAAAGAATCAAGCTGAAAACCTTCCCCGAACTACCTATAAAAAATTAACTCAAAATGGATAAATAGATCTCATTGTAAAAGCTAACATAAAACTTAGAAGAATATTCTATATAATGAAAACCTAATATGCTAAGTGTCCGACCGTTCGACCAGTCGCTATGATGTGCACTGACCACCAGGGGACAGATGCTCCAGAGGGTAGGTTAGCTTGCTGCTGGGGTCCGGCAGATAGGGACTGGGTGAGATGGGCCTGACGCACCCTGGAGCCCTCCTGTGTTCCCTCCCCAGCCTGGCCTGCATCCTCTCTCAATCTGGGATCCCTCAGGGGATGTTGGAGAGCCCATTTCGGCCTAATCCCCGCAGGCCAGGCCGAGGGACCCCACTGATGCACGAATCAGTGGCAAACCTTCTTAGATATGTTACCATGCACAGTGTCAAAATTTTTAAAAAATTAACTGTGTCAAAATTTACAACTTTTGTGCTTGAAACGATACTATCAAGGAATTTTGAAAGACAACCCAAAGATGGGAAAAATTTTGCCAACTAAACAGAAAGACAAACAGCTCAATTTAAAAATAGGTGAAGGGGTATATTTTCCGGCCGCGTAACCCGCCTCCCCCGTCCCGCCCATCCCCCCACAGTCCCCTCTCTGCCCCCCTAAAAAAAAAAACTAAAAATAGGTGAAGGATCTGAATAGGTATTTCTCCAAAGAAAATATACAATAGCTAATAAGCACCTGAAAATATGCTCATATCATTTGTCATCAGGGGAAATGCAAATCAAAATTATACGAGATACTACTTCACACCTGCTCAGAAAGGCTATAATCTACAAAGAGGAAAATAAGTTTAAGCGAAGATATGAAGAAATTGGACATCTTGAATACTGTTGGTGGGAATGTAAAATAATGCAGCCACTTTGTAAGACAGGCTGGTCCTCCTCAAAAGGTTAAATAAAAAGTTACCATATGATTTACTCAAGAGAAGTAAAAAACACATCCATTCAAAAACTTGTATAGGACTATTCACAGCAGCACTATTATCAATAGCCAGAAAATGGAAACAACCCCAAATGTCCATTAATGAAAAAATTGTTAGCAATAAAAATGAAATACTGATAGATGCTATAATATGGAATATATACCGTATTTGCTGGCGTATAAGACGATTTTTTGGCCCTGAAAAATATGCCTCCAAGTCGGGGGTCGTCTTATACGCCAGGTACACTTCAGATAGACTGCCCATAGTGCTTGCCCCGTGCCATAGTGGCCTCCCGATGCCCGCCCACTTCATTCCACATACCGTTCAGGCATCAGCAGCGCTGCTGGGTGTATGCTCGGCTGTTATGCGATTTTGCTGTTATGCGATTTTACCACACTCGCAAAATCGCACACAGCCGACCATACACCCAGTATGATAGCGCAAAATCACGAATCGCGATACCATACTGGGTGTATGGTTGGCTGTGTGCGATTTTGCGAGTGTGGTAAATTCGGGTTACCGTATATTTCTTTACATATGCATTGAAGATTCGCGATTTTGCGCTATCATGGTGCCTGTTAGAATGTTGAAGAGCTCGCACTTGCGCACTACTATTTGTTATCTTACTTCTATCATTGACAGTCCCTCTAGGTTGTGGGCTGCTTGCCTGTGTTCCTGAGAAGCATCTACGGTACCAGTCTATAGAGTGTGTTTTCTTTAGTGAATTACCGGTATGTTTACCGGTAATAAACTTGCACTGTTTTATGTATATGTTTGATTACATACAGCCTTGTGACAGTTTTCCTGCATGTCATAAGCATTTGAATATAAATTAAAATGTTAAAATCAAATCTGATATTGTTTTACCTTTTATTTGGTGTGTGGAAGGTGTGCGGAAGAGGGGGTAGTCTTATATGGCGAGTATATAACAAACTCTGTATTTTGAGTGGAAATGTTAGGGGGTCGTCTTATACGCCCAGTCGTCTTATACGCCGGCAAATACGGTAATATGAACCTTGAAAACATGTTAACTGAAAGAAGGCAGCCACAAAATATCAGAACAGGTAAATCTACAGAGTCAGAAAGTTAAGGGTGGGTTGGTGGGTGTGAGGAATAGGGAATGATTACTTAATGGGTATGGGGTTTCTTTTTGGGATGATAAAAATGTTCTAAAATTGATTGTGCTGATGGCTACATAATTGTGAATACACCACTGGACTGTACACTTTAAGTCAGGGCTGGGGAACCGTTTTCTTCCAAGGGCCATTTGGATATTTATAACATCATCAGTAGGCCTTACAAAAATTATCAACTTAAAAATTAGCCTGCTATCTTTAGTCAAACATTTAATTAACCCACCCCTAATGCCTTGGCAGGGCCAGATCAAAGGATTTCTCGGGCCTTATATGGCCCAAGGGCCGGGCGTTCCCCAACTCTGCTAAACAAATGAATTGTAGAGTATGTGAATTATATTCGATAAAGTTGTTACAAAGACTTTATAACCTAAGAAACTATCTTTCAAAAATGAGGATAATTAGCTATTTAAAGCAAAAATTATAAACATGCATGTACTGTGATGTTTAAAACGTTGTAGAATTAATTAAAATGTATAACAATAAAACAAGAGATAGGAGGGTTAAATATACTGTTACAATGTTCTTAAACTATACATTATGGTAATGTAATATTATTTGAAGACTAGAAGCCCGTGCAACGGGCTCCTGGGGCGCAGGGCCGGTTGTGTGAGGGGCAGTGGACACACATGCAACTCGCTCACTCTCTCCCTGGAAAATCCAGGGCGACCTCGGCTCCTGCAACGTGCGGAATCAGAAATCGAACCGTTTATTGTCTCCTAACTTTTCTCTGGTTTCTTTGGTCACTCACTGTGGCTGCCCCCACTGTTCTGAGTGGGCTCTGGGGGCTCCTCAGCCAGACCACAAATCCCCACATCACTTGCTTTCAGAAAGCCAGGCTTCTCTCAAAGCACCCCACAACCTAAAAGGCTGCCCCTCTGTGAAAAGCTCAGAGGAGCACCTAGCTGGGAAAGGACAGCTGGTGCGTGGCGGGGTCCCTGAGACCTGAAAAGGTGCAGGAAAAAAAAGTTTGTTTTTTTTTTAACACATTTCAATTTCAAGAAGTAAAAACAAAACCAAGAAAGAAAAACTACGCTTTCGGAGCCTGAACATCCACAGGGACCTCAGCGCGATCCCAAGCCGCCGCCCGCCCTAGCGCGGGATCCAGGCCTGCCATCTGCGACGGGGGGATGACACTGCGGATGGGGCGTGCCATCTGCCACCAGGGGAGTGGGCCTAAGCCAGCAGGTGGTTATCTCCCGAGGGGTCCCAGACTGTGAGAGGGCACAGGTTGGGCTGAGGGACCCACCGCCGCACACATTTTTGTGCACAGGGCTTCTAGTTGTTTACGAGAAACTACATTAAATATAAAGATACAGAAAGGTTGAAAGTAGAAGGATAGAAAAGATATACCAATAAATACTACTAAAAAGAAAATACCATTGACTATTTTAATATTAGACAAAGTAGACTCCAGAACAAAGAATATTACAAAGCATAAAGAGAATGCTTCATAATAATAGGTCAGTTCATAAAGAAGACATAATCATAAATGCATGTGCAACTAAAACAATTTCAAAACATATGAAGCAAAACTTAACAGAATTTAAAGGAGGAACAAATTTACAATCATGACTTCAGATTTCAGTAATACTATTTAAGTAATTAAAAAAGTCAACAAGAAAATCAGTACGGCTATATGACTTGACCAAGACTCTTATTTTTTTATCTTCACCCAAGAATGTGTTTTCATATGTTTTAGAGAGAGAGGAAGAGCAAAATGAACATTGATGTGAGAGAAAAACATTGACTAGCAACTGGGTATCAAACCCACAACCTGGGTATGTGCCCTGACCAGGAACTGAACCCATCACTTTTCTGTGTACACACAACCTGTGAGCCACACTGGCCAGTAAGCTTGATTTTTTTTAGATAGAATATGGGTATCCAGTTTTGTGGGGTTTTTTTGTTTAGGACTTTTTAAATTGATTTTTAAAGAGAGAAGGAAAAGGGAGAGAGAGAGAGAAACATCAATGTGAGAGCAGAACACTGATCAAACATTCTTAATTATTATTAATTTTTAACAGAAAAATTCATGTGTAAAATAAGTAAGAAAAATCAATAGTGTTACTTTAAAATATTAAAAACTTTCAAATTATAGATTTAAATCATAACTACCTATGAATAAATAGCACGATTTAACAATCAAGTTATTCTAAATTCCAGAATAAGGTGAGTTTATTAACATTTTAGCATTCAACTTAGCCACTTATTAAAGAGAAGTCCAACAAAAACATTATTGGCCAATAACAAAACTTCTTTCAGATGTCAGATGGTTATATCTAGAGTTAATACTCAAGACAATCCTAATAATGAGAACTATACACCTCTTTCAAAACTTAGCTTTAATGAATCATGAGCATTTTAAAAAACTGTTGGTGCAGCAAAAGTGAAAATTTAAATCAAACCTCTTTCAATGATGGGGGGAAATGAGGACACATTTGTAAGTCCTTAACTAATAAAGAATTTAAAGATTAAAAAAAAATAAAATAAATAAAAAAATAAAACAAAACAAAAAACCCCTCTTTCAATGATATTTATATCCTACCTGTATCTTCAATGAATTCCACACATTTTTCAACAAATAGTGGTATGGGCTTCTCAGCTGTAACCAGATCCTGGAGGGGCATCCCAAAGTAATTACTTTCCCAATTTCTACGTGTTGGTGGATTGAAGTTCTTAGTTTTCTTCTTCTGCTGTAAGAAAACATATTCAAGTTAAAACTATTAAAATTTCCTTTAGAATAACATTAGTATTAAGCAATGTAAATACACATTTTGTATCAAAAGAAATATTTAAAAGCCACATCCAGCCCTAGCCAGTTTGGCTCAGTGGATAGACAGCTTCAGCCCTCAGATATTCGAAGGGTCCCGGCTTTGATTCAGGTCAAGGGCACATAGCTTGGTTGTAGGCTGGTGGGAACATGTGTGGGAGGCAACCACTTGATGTGATTCTCTCACATCCATGTTTCTGTGTTTCTCCCTGTCCCTTCCACTCTTTCTAACAATCCATGGAAGTATCCTCAGGTGAGGATTAACAACAACAAAATAAAAGCAGTGAAAATAAATGAATAAATTAAAGCCACATCCAACCATGCCCATCAAAATGGTACTCATTAAATAAATTCTGCTAAAAGCAGCAACTTAAGCAATGGTGAGATAAAAGTAAACAGAAAAAATAGGTGAGTAGAAAGAAAAATGTTTCCTTTGAAAATAACGGAAAACTGGATAGGTAGGGAGATTAGAAAAAATCATTTTTCAATGCCAACACAAAGGAGAAACTAGGATTAAGCAATGCTCAATTCAGTTTAGGGATGGTCTGTTAATTTTATTTGGTCTTTACGACATGTCATGTGAGGTTTTGGGGCATGGCTGTGTTTGTTAAGAATGTAACTTTAATTACCAATTATACAGTGAACCTATGTAACTCCATAAATTTTTAGTTCCATCATTTGTCCTTTCTTTTCCCATTTGCCCCAACCAAAAATTGAACCACAACCTCCTGGTTCATAGGTCAATGCTCAACCACTAAGCCACACTAGCAGGGCTATCCTATCTAATAATAGACAAAGATCCAAATTGACCATACCTTCGCTACACCCATCATTGGCTAATCAGAGCGATATGCAAATTAACCGCCAACAAAATGGCGGTAAATTTGCATATGTAGGTGCGAAGTGGTGGAACGAAGACTGAAGGCGGCTCCGGCTTGAAGGCGGCTCCAGCCGAAGCAGCGAGGGCTTTGAAGGCGGCTCCGGCCGGAGCAGCAAGGGCTTTGAAGGCGGTTCCAGCCGGAGTGGCATCGGTTTTCCTCCGGCACCCGGGACTCAGGCCTACTGCATGAATCTTTTCGTGCAACAGGCCTCTAGTTTCTTTATATTTTTAAAATATGTTTTGACTGATTTTTGAGAGGAAGGGAGAGGGAGAAAAACATGATCAGCTGCCTCCTGCATACACCTTACTGGGGATTGAGCCCACCACCTGGGCATGTGCCCCAAGCAACCTTTGTGCATAGGATGACGTTCAACCAACTGAGCCAAGAAATAGAGTCAGGACCTGACTCTATTTCTTAAAGATAATTTGCACAATAAACAAGGCATTTTCACAATAAAAAAAATTAAGGAAGTTACAGAGTTTTAACTTCAATCTAGCATTGGGAGAAAGTAGGTTTTAACCCAGGGAGAGAACATCTCAAAAACTTAAGGAAGTATTGTCTAGAATTACACCACTGAGGAAATTGAGTCAATCTTTTTGGAGCAGGGTATAGTAACCATCTCCACAGATGATTCTATTATGCACTCCCAATTGAGAATCTCTAAAATATAGAAAGAAGAGGAAGTTTTCAGTAACCTATACATATTAGAGCAACTTTACTGACAGACATGATTGCTTTTTAGTCTAATTTTATCTACAAATTTTTATTTTTTCTGGTACAAATACCCAATCTATTCATATTTGTCAAAAATATCATTACTGATTTACGGACAGGATAAAAACATATAATTTCTTGCCCCAGGCTGGCTCACCTCAGGGGGCACGTGGGGCGGAGGGGCTGGGACGGGGCTGCGGCTAAGTTTGGGGCTGGGGTTGGTGATGCTGCGGCTGGGCCAGCTTGCCAGGCTTGGGCGGAGGCCGAGGGATGGCAAACGTGCGGGTGGCCATGAGTGTGCAGCCCCTCAGCAAGAGGGAGACCACAGGAGGAGGAAGAATTATTGTGGAAATTGATGGCAAAGTGGCAAAAATCAGGAATTTAAAGGTGGAGAATGACCAGATGGCTTTGGCGACACCCAGGAGAAGGTTGTGGCATTCGGCTTTGATTACTGCTACTGGTCAGTCAACCCAGAGGACCCCCAATATGCATCTCAGGATGTGAATCCTCCACAGCAACATTCGAGACCATGGAGTTAAAAGAAACCCAGAGACCTTTATCAATTAATTATACTGTTTGTATAAATAATAACAAAGATCCTCTTAAAATGTTCATATTCTTACAGTAAAAGATTAAACTGATATTTCTATAATAACAAACAAAACAAAACAAAAAAACAAAAAAAATCCCCACATAATTTCTAATCAGAAAAGTGTGGGTGGGTGGGGGAGGGAGCACAGGTAAAGCTTTCAATGCCTAAAGCAGTGATGGTGAACCTATGACATGCGTGTCAGAGGTGACATGCGAACTCATTGTTTTGGTTGATTTTTTTTTTGTTAAATGGCATTTAAATATATATATATATGTTATATATATATATAAAATAAATATCAAAAATATAAATCTTTGTTTTACTATGGTTGCAAATATAAAAAAATTTCTATATGTGACATGGCACCAGAATTAAGTTAGGGTTTTTCAAAATGCTGACACGCCGAGCTCAAAAGGTTCGCCATCACTGGCCTAAAGCAACAATTCTCATCTTAATTTCCAATTCTTTCTGGAAGAGTCTCTCCTTTGGATGGATCTCCCAATGTAGTCTTCTAAGTCTCTGGATATCTTGGGAAAATTAACTAAGTCCTTTCTTACTTTCAATTTCAGGTTGCTCCACCTAGCAAACCTCCAGAGCTCATAAAATCCCACTTCTAAATCCTCATATACTATCACTCTTTGGTGATACAGATTACATGCAATATAATTACATGTCTGGAATGTTGTTATCAAAGCACTGGCATGTTTGCTCTGGCTCTAGAACCCACCAAAGCAATAGTATGTGGACCCTTACTCCTTAAATTACCCTTCCATTACCACCACCACCAAAAGAGTACAATGTGGAAGGTAGTAGAAATGAACAGACTATAATTTCAAAGCTGAGAGAGGAATACATTGACTGAGTCCTCTCTCAGGAGTACTAAGGTACTTTCTAGCCTGTAAACTACTAGCTGCTCCCATTTGACTCAGTAATCCCACTTCTAGGAATATATCTCAAGAAATCAGAAACACCAATCAGAAAGGATATATGCACCCCTATGTTCATAGCAGCACAATTTACAATAGTTAAGATTTGGAAACAGCCTAAGTGCCCATCAGCAGATGAGTGGATTAGAAAACTGTGGTATATCTACACAATGGAATACTATACTGCTGTAAAAAAAGAATTCTTACCCTTTGCAACAACATGGATGGAACTGGAGAGCATTATGCTAAGCGAAATATTAACCAGTCAGATAGATAAATATCACATGATCTCACTCATTTGTGAAATATAATGAACATAAACTGATGAACAAAAACAGAACCAGAGTCATAGAAGCATTGATTAGACTGTCCAATCTATGAGGGAAAAGGACTTTATGCATGCATTATGAGCATGACCAATGGACACAGATGGGTGGCAGGGAGAGGAGAGGTGAGGACAAGTGCTGGGGACTGGGGGCGGTCAGGGAGAAGTCAATGGGGGAAAAAGGAGACTTGTGTAATACATAAAACAATAAAGAACTTAAAAAATATGTATATCCTCAAGTGAGGATAAAAAAATAAAATGAATGGAAGTACAGTTAAATGCCCTCACCAAACAGATAATCTATTATGAAGAAAAACACCTCACTATCCATCATTTAATTAGTAACACGTACAAAACAGTGTATGATTATGTGTCAAAATAATTACACATTGGCTTAAACCCAGACTTTAAAAGATAGAACTTATAAAGGTAGAGATGAGGTTGGGGACATTTCAGGATTTAGAAAGAATCTAGTCTATCTACAGTTCATTCACTCTTCTAAACATACCAAATGCCAACATAAGCTCTCAGAAATTACTAGAAACTGTCATTTTTTTATTGCTTGGTATACACAGTGGAGTAAAAGTAGGTTTACAGTGTTGTGAATACTCAAAACACAGAGTTTATTCTGGTATTATTATTTATTATTGTATTATTTTTCCATACAGACAACTGTAAACCTACTTTTGCCCCACCCTGTGTATCAGGTATTTGGTAATATTATATGTATAATCTAATCATTACAAGAGATAGCTACTATTTCAACACACCTGGAACTAAAAAGTATGTATAGGAATTAATAATGAAGGTAGGCAAGGGCCACACTGCAAATAGTTTTAGTGCCTAAGTAAAGAATCTGAAATTTATACAGAGGCTACATACATATATTTTGCAGGGAGAGAGATTAGGCATGTTTATTAACAGTATCGCCGAGAAGCAACATCCACTCTGGCTTGGTAGGTTGGGTGTCATCCTGTGCACTGAAAGGTTGCTGGTTCGATTCCTGGTCAGAGCTCATGCCTGGGTTGTAGGCTTGATCCCCGGTAGGGGGTGTGCAGGAGGCAGCCGGTTCTCTCTCACGTCATGTGCCTCTCCCTCTCCTTAAAAATTTAATAAAAAAAAAGTTACTGAACCAACAATGCTGGTGAGAATATGGAGAAACAGTATCATTATACATTGCTGGTGGGAATTTAAAATAGTACACCCACTCTGGAAAAGTTTCTTGTAAAAATAAATATAAAATTACCATAAGACCCAGAAACTATACTTGTGGGGATTTATCCCAGAGAAATGAAAATTTATATTTATATAAAATTCTGTACTTGACTGTTCAGGGCAATTTTATTCATAATAGCCCAAAACTAGAAATAATACAGATGTCCTACAACAGGTTAAAAAGCTGTGCTATATACATACATGGAATATTACTCAGCAATAAAAAGAGACAAACTATTGATTTATGCAACAACTTGTCTGAATCTCAAGGGAATTATACTGAATTTTTAAAAAATAAGTCCCAGCCCTGACTGGTTTGGCTCAGTGGATAGAGCGTCAGCCTGTGGACTAAAAAGTCCCAGGTTCGATTCTGGTCAAGGGCATGTACCTTGGTTGCAGGCACATTTCCAGTAGGAGGTGTGGAGGAGGCAGCTGATCTATGTTTCTCTCTCATCAATATTTCTAACTCTCTATACCTCTCCCTTCCTCTCTGTAAAAAAACAAACAAACAAACAAACAAAAAACAAAACAAAAAACCAGTCCCAAAAAGCTACATGCTCTATGATCCCATTTATATAACATCCTGGAACTGGCAAAATTATAAAATGATATAAAGGAAAACCAATCAGTGGTTGGGTTGCTAGTGATGGGTTATGTATGGAGGGGAATTAGAAGGGAAGGTATGGTTATAAAAGGACAACAAGAAAGATACGTTAGTGACAGATACAGAAATCTACATGTGAAAATTGCATAGAATGAAATACAAACACACAAATGAGTATAAGTAAAACAGGGGAAATCTAAATAAGATCTGTGGATCACATTAATATCAACACCCTTGTTGTAATATTACTCTATACTTTTAGAAGATGTTATTTTTGTGGGAAACTGGGCAAAGGATGCATGGGATCTGCATTATCTTACAATTGCATGTTAACCTGCAATTATCTCAGATTTTTTAAGAAAGGTCATTACAATGATCTAAATAAGAAGTTATGGCAATCTCAAGTAAGACTGTGAAAAGTAAATGAAAACATATTTTACAGCAGAATAAAGATGAGTGAAGTGGGACACATAGCAATAGCATGTGGCTTTGTCCCACAATAGCTCCTTCTTCAAAATATAGTTTACCCAATCATGGTGAGGATAGGGAAGTTAAATCTACCACCTATGACAGGGGTGGGCAAACTTTTTGACTCGAGGGCCACAATGGGTTCTTAAACTGGACCCGAGGGCCGGAACAAAAGCATGGATGGAGTGTTTGTGTGAACTAATATAAATTCAAAGTAAACATCATTACATAAAAGGGTACGGTCTTTTTTTTCAATAGTTTTATTCATTTCAAATGGGCCGGATCCGGCCCATGGGCCGTAGTTTTCCCACGGCTGACCTATGAGGAAAAACCTGCCTTTCCTAATGAGCAGGTACAAACATAATTTGTATGAACGACTTCTAGAATCTTACAGGAATTTCCTTACAGACCACATTCTTATATATAGTATTATTGACACTTTGGATTGTATAATCTTTTGTTGTAGAGCATCACTTATTGCAGGTTTAGCAGCATTGCTTGCCTCTACCCAATAAATACAGTAGCAATTCCATATCCCAGTTGTAATAGCCAAAGTTGTCTCCAGACATTGCCAGATGATCCCTGGAGGGCAAAACTGACCTAGTTGAGAACAATTGTGATAGGCCCGTGGTCGGCAAACTGCAGCTTGTGAGCCACATGCAGCTCTTTGGCCCCTTGAGTGTGGCTCTTCCACAAAATACCAACTTCTGCACATGGGCCACGAAGTTTCAATTGCACTGTACGTGCATGCCCGCACGTGGTATTTTGTGACCAGGAAATCAATGGAAAAAATATCCTCCTGTGAGGATTAAAAAGGTGGGGGGAGTTTAAGTAAACCTTTATGGAGCCCTGATTCCCACTAAA
>NW_006290632.1:305556-326749 GCF_000327345.1 Myotis davidii | reverse complement strand
CCACTAATACTAGCAGCAAATATTTTAGAAGCCCATTGCTAAATCATTAGTCTTGAACTGACTTGTTTGGTGTGCGCAACAGGAAATATTTCGCTTTCAGAGAACAAGAAAAATAGGTTTGAGTTATGATTATTAATTTGTGCAGTTATTCAGTGTCTGGTAAGTTAATGTTCAAGAAAAAATGTTTATTAAAACGTTCTGTTGTTTTATGTTAATGATTACTCATTTATTGCAGCCTTTTGTATTCAGCATGTCTCTATCAAAATAAACCGACGTCTCTATGAAAATTGAAGCTTTTGTTTTTTTTTGTGGCCCTCATAAACTTAAACCTTGTTTATTTGGTCTGTTAGCCTTAGAGTTTGACATGCTTGCTTTAAGCTAACACTAGGTGAAAAAAGTGAAGAGAAAATAACTGTGGGTAAATGTGGTCTGGATTCTTGTATATACTAACACACAAACTAGTTCTAGCATTAACTCATCTCTAAGACAGCATGTTCCTATTAAGCATTTCAACACATACCATCTAACTGGTAGGTATTTTATTACTGCCATTAACAACTCTACAAACAAAAAATGCACCTGGAATCACCTAGCAAAACACCTAGCTATTCAAATGAATAACGGGTGGAATTCTTCCCAACTTTCCTAAATATATATTTTAAAAGTGTATTCAAATTAAACTTAAGTTTTGTTATACCCAGCATTTCATTCTTAAAAACTATTGTTTCTCCCTTTGCTTCCCAACTTATCTTTTAGATACTTTCTGTTACTCTAATGGTTGCCAATCAGAGCATCAGTGAAGAATGAAGAAAAATTTCAGTGTGTCTTCCTTCTCCCTAACATCCACAGAGGTTCTTCATATGTTGGAGTCCACAGCTTTAGCAAACATATGAAACCCTTGAAATGCCAATAAAATTTTGTGCACAGGAATTTTTCCAGGGAAAATACCGAAACCTGTGCTGAGATTTTTAAAGGCTAAGAACAATTTCAAAAAAGATCAAAACAAACACTCTATACAAAGTACGCAAAGTATACTTAATATTTGAACAAAGTTAGATAAATCACAAGACCACTTTGGTCATACCCTTTTGTTTTGCTCTAAGAATTGGAAATATGCCCTCTCTGGTTTAGTTCAGTGGATAGAGCATTGGCCTGCAGACTGAAGGGTTCCCAGGTTCGATTCCGATCAAGAGCACAGGTTATGGGCTCGACCTCCAGAAGGGGGCGTGCAGGAGGCAGCCAATCAATGATTCTCATCACTGATGTTTCTATCTCTCTCTCCGTCTTCCTTACTCTCTGAAATCAATAAAAATTTATTTAAAAAAACAATTGGAAATATTAAAAATTACTGCTTTAAAAAGCAGTTCTCCTTCTACTGTAGTTTCTCTTTATACATTCATAGATTAAGCCCTGTTTACTTGAGGGCTCTTTCACAATATTAGCTGAAATGAAAAGAAAACATTATGGAGCTAGAAATCATAAAGCTAACTATAAAACTAATTTTAATTATTACAAAATTATAAAAATAAATCTTCTTGGATTGAGTGGGAAAATATGTACTATACCAAATATTGTAGCACATAAAATTGACAACCCTATACACTTTCCTATAAGTCTTGCAATAAAAATTGTCCATTGATATAAAATTATAATTACTAAGTTTCTGCAGCACACCAAAAAATATATTCTTTGCTGATCTGACAAAGAAAAGCCATTAATTTTTATTTTTTTTATTTTTTTTTATTTTTTTATTTATTAAAAAAATATATTTTATTGATTTTTTACAGAGAGGAAGGGAGAGAGATACAGAGTCAGAAACATCGATGAGAGAGAATTGACCGGAATCGAACCTGGGACCCTTCAGTCCGCAGGCTGACGCTCTATCCACTGAGCCAAACCGGTTTCGGCTAATTTTTATTTATTCACATCAGATAGCTATTGTTTGTTGGCTGTCACTTTTTTGACAATCTAAGGCAAGCATGTCAAACTCAAAGGCTAACACAGGCCAAATAAACAAGGTTTAAGTTTATATGGGTAGCAAAAAAAAACAAAAGCTTCAATTTTCATAGAAAAATTTATTTTATTTTGATAGAGACATGCTGAATACAAAAGGCTGAAATAAATGAGTAATCGTTAACATAAAACAATAGAATGTTTTAATAAAAATTAATATTTTCCTGAAACATTAACTTACCAGACACCGAGTAACTGCACAAATTAATAAGCGTAATGCAAATAAACCTATTCTTGTTCTCTGAAAGCGAAGTATTTCCTGTTACGTACACCAAACAAATCAGTCCAAGACTAATGATATGCAATCAGCTGCTAAAATATTCACTGATGGTGCGCCTGTGCTTAAGGCGCATAAGGAAAATGAATGCAATACGATTATAGTAATCAGTCATTAGTGAACGTTATAGTTCACTATTAATAATTATGTCTAACAGAATTTTGTAAAAATTAAGTTACAAAATTTTTATTAAAACGCTTTTTACATTGCCTAGGCCACAAAAATATTCGTTGTGAGCCACATGTGGCCCATGGGCCGTGAGTTTGACATGCTTGATCTAAGGGAGGAGGTCAGTGCCCCTAACTAACTAGTCAGGCACTGCATGTTTTAAAAATTCTTGTGACACACCAGTTGAGAACTGCTGCTCTATGTTATAGGAGTATATGCCTCCTTGATATGTGAAAATATTCTAAGAATTATAATTAATATACTGTAGAAATAAGAGTAATTTCAATAATTTGCGCCATGCCCGTTTTTGCCAAACATTCAGTGCTATGCAAGCTAAGAAAAAAATTAAGTTTGAATAGAAAGTCACACTTAAAAAAATCTACATTTGCTTTTAAATTAGTAAAAACAAGCATACCACTGACACAATCATTTATATTAAGTCTCAATGGAACACATAAATCAGAAATGTACTTAAAAACTGACCACCTACTTACATTTCAATCTGAATTTGAAAAGTAATAAATCATGGTAAAACGGACAGCACAGAAGACATAGCAAATAGCAAAATATGGGCAGAAATACTCACATTATATATCCATACTTATATAATACTATAAATTGATGTATCCAGCACTAGAAATGCTACTGAAGAAATCAACTTTAAGTTGGTGAGAAATTTTGGAAACACAGAACTATTCAATCAGAAGTAGACCAGTTTAGCCAATTAGCCAGTAAAAAAGCAATGGAAATGGTTACTTTAAAAACACCTCACTAAATGCTTTCCAAATGAGATGAGAGATGTGAAAGAACTAGAAGTTTAGCCAACTTTAATAAAAATATAAAAAAAGTTTAATTTTCAGTAAAATCAATTTTACTAGACTGAATTTCTTGAGAGCAGAATGCATAAATAACTAAGTCGTCCCTGTAACCTTAGCTTCAGAGAGTGATTCGATATAGTGGGCATTCAGTAAGATGTTTGATGAATTGAGTTTCCTTGAATCAAAATAAATTCTAATTACTAAAACAAATACAAAAACCACTCTTATTACACCTACAAACACAAAACCATATACTGACTTCAACTGATCACAATACAATATACTGTGCTAGGCTATGGGTATCAATTATGAACAAGATATATATACCTTGCTTGTAGTAGATATTGCAATTTTCATCCTTTATTTTTTTAAAAATATATTTTATTGATTTTTTACAGAGAGGAAGGGAGAGAGATAGAGAGCCAGAAACATCAATGAGAGGGAAACATCGATCAGCTGCCTCCTGCACATCTCCTACTAGGGATGTGCCCGCAACCAAGGTGCATGCCCTTGACCGGAATCAAACTGGGGCCTTTCAGTCCGCAGGCCAATGCTCTATCCACTGAGCCAAACCGGTTTCGGCTATTGCGATTTTCATCCTTTAGAAAATTAATCCCAATTTGGGGGAAAGCCAAGTTCACACAGAGCCCTAGGAATAAATGCTTGGGCCTACAGTCAATAGCGCAGTTCTATTCCTCTGGTCAGAATTTACTGGTTAGGAATGGATGGATACAGGACCCAACTCAAGGCAAAAGATGCTGGTTGAGGGGTCTGGGAAAGCAGCTTTCTCATTCCTCTCAACATACTTCCTTTACAAAAAGTAACCCTCACTCTCCCCCAACCCCTGAAGGAAATGTCTGCAGGTAATAATGGATTATAATGGAAACCCTATATCAACTGCCAAAAAAATCTAACCAAGGCATTCCCCAAAAATAAGTAAAAAAAGAAAATCTGGTATCAATTCACTATTTATTAACATTAAGTAAATTAATATCTGTGACTCAATATATACATGTTTCCTGGAGGCAAAGACTAGCGGTAGTTAACATATCAATGCAAGAAGTCCTCAGAAGGCTAATGGACTTTGATATTCAGCAGGGCTGAAAAAATCAGCAGTGTATTACTCTGCTGCTGGCTGAATGGCTGAAGACAATCCCCTAACCCAGTGGTCGGCAAACTGCGGCTGGCAAGCCACATGCGGCTCTTTGGCCCCTAGTGTGTGGCTCTTCCACAAAATACCACATGCGGGCGTGCACATAACAGTGCGATTGAAACTTCGTGGCCCATGCACAGAAGTTGGTATTTTGTGGAAGAGCCACACCCAAGGGGCCAAAGAGCCACATGTGGCTGGTGAGCCACAGTTTGCCGACCACTGCCCTAACCTGATAATCCTTTATTGTTTACCAAACCTTACCATTGATATGTCTGTTTGCTTTGCTAAAGGGAAAATGTGTATTCTAGTAAATAAAAAGCTAATGGGTCCATTTGGGAAATCTCTCCTCTGGAGAGTAAGGTCTCTGCCTGGCTCCCCCCATGCCTTCTAAATTTATATATCTTGTCTAGTATATCCATTTGTGCGTCAGCCCCTTCTACAGACCTTGAACCCTAGCCATGCCAGTCGCAGCTTCACACATGTTGATATCTATCCAGTTTTTCAAAGAAAACATACCTATTTTGGTGTTCTTCACCAAACATTCTCCAAACCCCATTACAATGGCTAAAGCAGCAGAATCTAAGACACTATCCAATAGCGGGTTTAGTGAGAAGTGAACAGTAAGCTCTAGCTGGTGTGGCTCAGTTGGGCATCATCCAAGGCACTGAACGAAGGGTTGTGGGTTTGATTACTAGTCAGAGCACATGACCAGGTTGTGGGCTCAATCTCTGTTAGGGTGTGTGTGTGCAGGAGACAGCTGATGGATGTTTCACTCTCTCACATACATGTTTCTCTCTCTCTCTCTCTCTCTCTCTCTCTCTCTCTCTCTCCTTTCCTCACTCTCTAAGAAGATCAATAAAAACAAACAAAAAACAACTCTTAAAACAAAAAAGCCCAGATGGGATGGCTCAGTGGTTGAGTGTCAACCTATGAACCAGGAGCTCATGGGTTGATTCTGAGTGAGGGCACATGCCTGGATTACGGGCTAGATTTAGAATCCTAGTGGGGGGTGTGCAGGAGGCAGCCCACCTATGATTTTCTCTCATCACCAATGTTTCTAACTGTCTTTCCCTCTCCCTTCCTCTCTGAAATCAATACAAATATATTTTTTAAAGAAATGTCTTAGAGGGCTTCTTCCCATAACTAAAACTAAACTCATTTGGGGGTATAGAATCAACGACAATCAAGCATAAAGCTGACAACTAAGCTCAGTTTAAAAGAAATAGATCTCTGAGCCTTCCTTAGATGTCACTAATGCCCAAAAGTTATGATTTCCTACATCTGCGAAAAGATTCCTAGACTATGGCTTCTATCTTAGAATCTAAGAATGAAGGTAAACATAATGAACTTTTTTCTTAGAGGAGAAAAAAGAAATGCTAAGAAACTAACAAGTGCATAAACTCAGGATCAGAAATCATACATAGGATTATTCAATTTAAAAACAAGTCCGGAAACGAATCCAGCAAATAGGACAAAGGGCTGTTCTGAAATACAGAGTATACTGGAATATTTCAGGCCTGATGCACACCATAATAGTATTTATCGAGCACTGCTGTATGCCAGGCACTTGAAACACATAGTTCCAATTTCTAGCACAATTCTAAGAGAAGTATTACACAGATGCTCCTCAACTTATGAGGTATGTCCAAATAAGCCTATCATGAGTTGAAAATATCATGCAATAATCTACTGAACATTATAGTTTAGCCCAGCCTACCTTAAACATGCTCAGAACACAGTATCTATAAAATGCTGGCAGTACAGTACACTGCAGACTATCAACCTTATGATGGCATGCCTGAATGGGAGTAGTGGCTCACTGCCCCTGCCCAGCACCATAAGAGAATACTGTACTGCTTATTGCTATCCTGGGAAATGATCAAAATTCAAAGTATAGTTTCCACTGAATGTGTACGGTTTCATAAAGTAAAAAAAAAAAAAAAATCACAAGTTGAACCATTATAAGTCTGGGACAATCTGTTATTCCTATTTTACAGGTGAAGGAACCAGCTAAGAAAGGGTAACTGGTTTATTCTTAGTTATTCTCTACCTATCTTTCTTAAGAATCATCTCTCCTATCTGGCCATTCAACATTGGCAGTTCCTCAAGGCTCTGATAGGCACTGCTTTGTATTTACTCCTTAGGGTCATTTTACCTATTGCCACCACTACTTCACTGTCTCCTAAATATGTATCTCTAACTCAGACCTCTCCTCTGAGAACTCATAATTGCCCAATTGACATCTCTACCTGAACACTAAAACCAAAATTACAATTTCCACATCCCAACTCCAAACCAGGTAAATTTCAATGCTCTACATGAAGAACAACATCAACCGATGAAGTTGCACAAGCTAGAAATCAATGAGCTATATTTACTATTTTGTTCATCATCACCACCCTTCCCCCTTTGTATATCTTTGATGATATACAAAACATCACCAAATCTTACAGATTTTAAGTATCTCAAATCCATTCTATTCATTGCCACCATTCTCCTTCCCCATTCCAACTACTCAAAGTTTTTATCACGGTTCATTTAGAGCAGGGGTCTTCAAACTTTTTAAACAGGGGGCCAGTTCACTGTCCCTCCGACAGTTGGAGGGCCGGACTATAGTTTTAAAAAAAACTATGAACAAATTCCTATGCACACTGCACATATCTTATTTTGAAGTAAAATAACAAAATGGGAACAAATACAATATTTGTATTTGCATGTGGCCCGCGGGCCATAGTTTGAGAACCCCTGATTTAGAGTATTATAATATGCCAACTGGTTTTCCATCTTACTCAACCCATTCTCCACACTAAAACCAGGTGATCTCAAATCCACTCACTGTCTAATTTCAAATTACTCTTAGGCTAAATAACAAAAATTCCTAACATTGCTTAAAAGGTCCCAGTCTAGTCCCCACTCCTTCAAGTCTTTCCTTGTTCTATTCTCTCCCATAGATCATGGGTCAGCAAAACTATGGCCTGGGGGCTCAATCCAGCCTGCTGCCTGTATTTGAAAATAGCCATAATTCACCCATTTACATATTTTCTATGGTACACTTATACTGCAACAGCAGATTTTACTAGTTATAAAGGCTGTATTACCTTCAAAGCCTAAAATATTTATTATTTGGCTCTTTACAGAAAGTATGCCAACACTGCCTTAGATCAATGACCAGCTGCAGTGACCACCTTTAAGAACACGTATCATGTTCCCTCTCACCACAAAAACATCCTATTCATTCAGCATTATATATTCTTCCAGCCACCCAACTAGTCCCCTATCAGATCTAACTTAAAATGACACTTCTCAGGGAAGCCTTTTCTCATCCTCTAGACCAGCACATCTCAATTCATACCAGCCACATTTCAAGTGTTCAATGGCCTTATGTGGCTACTATGTGGAAGGATAGCTTCAAGCCAGAGGTCTGTAGTTTGGCAGCTCTCTATTCTATTTTTTTGGTCAGTGCCTATCCCAGTGCCAATATCACATTCTCTTAAATACTAAATTTTATATCTGATAGAATAAGCATACACACTTCATTACCATACCATCTCTGCCTTTCTTATTCATAAGTCTCCTGGCTATTCTATGTTGTTTGCTCTTCCATATATGGATTACAATCAGTGAGTGAAATTTCTTGAAAACCCTTGATACTTTAAAACAGCGGTTGCCAATCGGTATGTCTTCTTTAATGTCTTTCAATAAGTTTATACATTTTTAATTTTATTTTTTCCTGTTTTTATTTATTTATTTTTTAAGTTTTATACTTTTCCACAGAGGAACATGATGTTGTAATTACTCTCAGGCACTTGATAATTTGCCTTGCTTTTGTAAATGGTATCAAGTTGCTTATTGCTGATGCATAGCAATATAACCAACTTTTGATTACTGGTCTTATATGGAGATATTTTGTTAACTCTTTTTATAATATGTTTTTATTGATTTCAGAGAGAGTAAGGGAGAGGGAGAGAAATGGGAACATCAAGGAGAGAGAAACATCTATCAGCTGCCCTCTACTAGGGATTGAGCCAGCAACCTGGGCACGTGCCCTCACCAGGAATCAAACTAGTGACCTCGTGGTGCATGGAATGATGCTCAACTAACTTAGGCACATCAGCCGGGCTATTTTATTAACTCTTTTACCAATACTAATAATTTATCTGTAGATCCTTTATGGCTTTTACACAGACAATCATATCAGCCAATATGACCATTTTTGTTTCCTCCATCCGATACTCATGCTTTTAACTTTTTTTTTCTTACTGCTTTGACTAAGATCTAGATATAATACTGAACAGAAGTGGTGACAATGTATTTTGTATTGTTCCTGATTGAAAGGGGAATCCATTTCCTTACTTAGGATGATGTTTATTGTGGATTTCATCTGTTTGTGAATTTGTAGATACCTTATTTGAAGTTAAGAAAGTCCTCATCTGTTCATAACAGCTTTCATGTGAATTTAAATTTTGTCAAGTGCCTTTTAAATACTGTTAGATGTTTTTGCTATTATATTTTCAAAATCCCTTATCTAAAACCCTTGGGTCATGATATGTTTTAGAATTCAGAAATTTCTAGTTGTTAGCCAGCATGTACAGTACAAAAAGTATCTTATATAACAACCCAGCAAATTGAGGGTCAGTACCCTACTCAAATACATGAATAGTTCTGCAGTGAACTGTATGGATATTCAATCTAAACAAGATAAACAATGATTTTAAGTAGTCTCACATTAGTTCGAATCAGGTTTTGCCAACAAGAACAGGTCAAATCAGGTTGTGCTACCAATTTCTGAAAAAACTTTTGATTTTCAGGTTACTGGACATCAAAATTGCAGTTAATAGTCTATGGACCCGTAAATTATGATTACTGCATGTATACTCATAATTAAAATGGAACTATCGTTTTCCTTTCTAATACCATCCTTGTCTGTTCTAGAAGGATAGATGACTTTAGAGAATAAATTAAGGAATGCATTTTCTGCATTCTATTTTCTAAAACAGTTTGTAGAACACTGAAATGATTTGTTCCTTGAAAATTCTCCTGTAAAATTATCTGGGCCTGGTATTATAACAAAATGTAACTAATGCTTCACAATTTATTTAATAGTTACAGGATTATTCAAAGCTTTCTAATCGAGGTAAATTATATTTCTCTACAAGTTTATGTTTTTTAAACTTTCAAATTTGTTGACATAAAATTGTTGATAGTATTACCTTTTTAATCTGATCTATCTGTAATTATGTTCCTCTTTTCATTCTCAATGTTTATGTATGCCTTTTCTTTTCTTTTTCTTATTAGTCTTGCCAGACTTTTGTCTGTTGTTTTCTAGTCTTCTTAAAGAATCAACTTCTAGCTTTACTGATTTCTCATTTGGTCTCTGTATCCCTATCACTTTAAAACTGAATGTGTAAACCAGCCTTTGACAGTCTCTTTCCACCTTGCAACCTGAAGTCCAACCCAACTTCCCTTACTGTTCAGGACCTGTTTTACTATACTGCTTTTGGATTTAATCTAGCTCTTCAGTTTAGCAGACTCATAAATGCAATGCTATTTCACAATACCCTGCCTTAGGATGGTGTCCTATCATATTTCACCTTGCTTCGTAATAATTTTATGCCCCGTACAAGTGATTTTTCCCATCTAAAATATATTTTCTCCTTCTTAAAAGGCAATTGACACACTTCTTGAAATTTTGTGAAACTAACTCCAATTTTGTGAAACTAACCACTCTACGGTTTTCTCACCCTGTATTCCATTAATACTTATATTTCAACAATACTACCACCAAATCGTATACATACTTTTTTACTTTATATACCATGTACCAAATACACTAAATCAATATGAACTTACTTCTCATAACAGCTCTAAGAAGTAGGATTGTCTTGGTTTTTCTAGATGAAAGTACAAAAAAATTACAAACTTGCACAACTAGTAAGTTCCTAAAATCTGGCTCTAGAACATGTGCTCTTAACTATTATATTATGCTTCCTAAAATTGCTCTAGTAGTACTTCCTAACCCTGTCCCAACCACAGGGTATTGTCTCTCAAACTAACATTTAAGCTCTTTTAACTTTTTATACCCATCAACAGCTTTTTTACAGATTTAAGCATGTTTTTAGTGAATGCTTATTGAACTGAAACATAAAACATCTTTAATTACTCAAGTCCAACTTATACTATGAAAATAATTTTTTAGGGAAACCAAGCTGCACTAAAGTGTTCTAGCCTTTCTGTAATGCTTTAAAATATATAATGAATAATTGTTAGCCATAGAGAGATACAAGGCATTTCACTGTGCATATATAAATACAAAGCCCTAAAATATAACCATGGCACAAAAATGTGTCTATTGCCGAGACCGGTTTGGCTCAGTGGATAGAGCGTAGGCCTACGGACTGAAACGTCCCAGGTTCGATTCCAGTCAAGGGCATGTACCTTGGTTGTGGGCACATCCCCAGTAGGAGATGTGCAGGAGGCAGCTGATCGATGTTTCTCTCTCATTGATGTTTCTAACTATCTCTCTCTCCCTTCCTCTTTGTAAAAAATCAATAAAATATATTTTTAAAAAAATGTGTCTATGAAGTTGCTTTGAAATATACCGGTACGTTTATCTTTTTAAGACCATAGGTCCAGAAAACATTAAAGTGACACCAGATTTTTAAAATTACCTATAGATCTAAAAGCTTCTAAAATATAATTTCTCCAATTTTCTTAGGAGTTCCAATATTATAACACATGAATCTAAAAATTAAAACAATCCTATATAATAAAAGGCTAATGTGCACATAGACTGAACAGCGAAACAACTGGAACAACCAAACAACCAGTTGCTATGACGTGTGTTGATCATGAGGGGGTGTGCGTGGAACATGGCGGCATCGGCTATGGCAGGATGGTGGAGCAGGTGAGCAGGGGCACCAGACCAAGGTGGGGTGCCAGTCATCGTCATCAGGGTGAGCCTCTGGTGGATACTGAAAATTCTTTGCTCCCGCATGCCGCGGTCCTGCCCGGTGCTCACACCTGCTGCTGGCGCTGGCCCCACTCACACCCACTGCCAGCACTGGCCCTGCTAGCACCCGCTGCTGGCGCCGGTCCCAATTGCTCCGGACAGTCAGCAGGTGTGAGTGGGACCAGCGCTGTCAGCACACGGGAGCGGCAGCGGTGGGAGCGGGACTGCTGGCAGACAGGAAACTGGGGGGGCACGGAGGATGGGCTGAGACCCACCCCTGTGCCTACCACAGCCTCGCAGCCCCACAGTTCCTTGCAAGGTGCATGAATTTGTGCACTAGGCCCCTAGAGTTATTATAAAAGTGTAAGGAGCCCTAGCCTGTTTGGCTCAGTGGATAGAGCATCGGCCTGTGGACTAAAGGGTCCTGGGTTCGATTCTGGTCAAGGGACACATATCTTGGTTACAGGCTCCTCCCTGGCCCAGGCCCTGGTCAGGGCTCATGCAGGAGGCAACCAACCAATGTGTTTCTCTCACATTGATGTTTCTCTGTCTTTCCCTCTCTCTTCCCCTCTCCCTAAAAGTCAATGGAAAAATAATTTTCGGTGAGGATTAACATAAAATAAAAAATAAAAGTGCAAGGAAATTCTATAACAGCTCTAAAAGTTAAGAGAGCCAAGATTACTGTGAGTAAAATCAACAGAAAACAGATTATAAGTAGAACTCAAAGCTAACTCATCATTTCAATACAAGTAAGGAAAAACACTGGCTGATACCGAATGAAAAGGGATATATTATATAAAGCACTGAATCAAATATATGAACCATTGGCAAGTGTGGAGAAAGAATCTAGGTCTGATATTAATTCCCATTTGTATCTGTGGCTAGGAATAAAAATTAAGGACAAATTACTACAATAAGTGAACTTAAAGTGCCAATGACTAAAAACAGCACCATTATTCGATGTACTTCTAAAAAAGAAAACACCGCCAAAACCGGTTTGGCTCAGTGGATAGAGCGTCGGCCTGTGGACTGAAGGGTCCCGGGTTCGATTCTGGTCAAGGGCATGTCCCTGGGTTGCAGGCACATCCCCAGTAGGGGTGCAGGAGGCAGCTGATCGATGTCTCTCTCTCTCATCGATGTTTCTAACTATCTCTCCCTTCCTCTCTGTAAAAAAAATCAATAAAATATATTAAAAAAATTAAAAAAATAAAAAAGAAAACACCAAAACAACCTTGTGTTACTGAAATTATGACATGCCATCAATTGTTAGACACATGCAGATTTAACAGATTTTAAAAGTTAAAAAAAGAAAATATTTTGGAATCAATAAAATACAGTTAAATAATTAGGTAGGGCAAATCAGATGTGAAGAGATTTAATTCAATTCAAGGAACATTATCATTAATAAACTAACTGAAATTAGGGACCATGCTAAAATTTCAGCGTATTTGGCACATTCCTTTCCCTCACAATGCTCAGAGTTAAGAAATTAACACTGAAAGAGCTATAGTAATAATATCAAGCCACTGAAATATTCAAGCCTTTTGTACATTTGTCCCAAAGAAATAATCCAAAAGCAAATTAACTAGCCACTGCAATGAAAGACAGCAAAATTTAAAACTTGGAAGCCTACTTATTTAGCTTTGGAACAATTTTCTAAATAGAAAACTAGATAATAGCAAAAAGTATAATCTGAAAGACTAAGGAGCAATATGGAAAAATGTAACTAAGTAAAAAACATGTGTGTACACTGATTCCAGCTAAATAAAAATTAGTTATACTGGAAAGAAGATAAAAAGAACATAGATTGTAGGTTAAATAATATAGTACTTTCCCCCCTCCTCAGTTTCAATTACCTTCATAAATCTTGGTCCAGAAATACAAAATGGAAAACTCCAGAAATAAACCATTCATAAGTTTTAAATTAGGTGCTGACTAGCATAATTCAGGAAGCACAGAGAGTCCCAAACAAGATAAACACAAAGAGATTCACACCAAGGCACATTATAATTAAAAAGGCCAAGATTAAAAATAAGAGAATCTTAAAGGCTGAAGGAGAGAAACAGCCAGATACTTACAAGGAAGTTCCCATAAGGCTCTAGGTGATCACAACAGAAACACTCAGGCCAGAAGCATTGGCCTCAAGTATTGAAATTAATGAAAAGCAAGAATCTGCAACCAAAACTGCTCTATCCAGCAAGGCTATCATTTAAACTTAAATGTGAAGTAAAGAGCCTCCCAGACAAAAGAAGACAAAAGGAGTTCCATTATCACCAAACCAGCATTGCATGAAATGCTACAAGGATTGCTTTAAGAAAAAGAAATAGAGGAACATAGCATTTTAAAAATGACAATAAGTAAGTACCTATCAATAATAACCTTAAATGTAAATGGATTAAATGCTCCAATCAAAAGACATAGGGTAGTCGAATGGATAAGAACACAACCCAATACATGCTGTCTACAAGAGACCCATCTCAGAAGAAAGATACACACAGGCTGAAAGTGAAGGGATGGAAAAAATATTCCATGTAAAAAAAGCTGACAGCTCAATTTTGAAAATGAGATGTCTTTTAATAAACACTGCCTTTAAGTATTCAAAGTGTGCATATACATTTATATATGCATCCAATATAGGAGCACCTTATATACGGTATTAAGAAATTTTTTTTTGTGGACTTTAAGGGAGAAATCAACAGCAAAACAGTCATAGTAGGGGACTTTAATACCTCAATGTCATTAATGAATAAACCTTCCAGACAAAATATCAACAAGGAAACAGCGATCTTAAACAACACACTAGGTCAGATGGATTTGATTGATATCTATAGAACATTTCATCCCAAAGAAGCAAAACATGCATTATCAAGTGCAAGTGGAACATTCTCAAAAACAGCCCACATGTTAGGACACAAAAAGAGTCTCAATAAACTTAAGAAGATTAAAATCATATCAAACATCTTCTCTGACCATAACGGCATGAAATCAGAAATCAACCATGATAAAAAACTCAAAAAATATTCAAACACATGGAGGCTAACTAGCATGTTATTACACAAGGAATGAATTACCAATTAGATCAAAGAAGAAATAAAAAATTACTTGGAAACAAACAAACATGAACACACAACCACCCAAAATCTATGGGACAAAGCCAAAGAGTACTGAGAGGGAAGTTCATAGCATTACAGGCCTACCTCAAGAAGCAAAAAAGATCTCTAGTAAATAATCTAACCCTATACCTAAAAGAATTGAAAATAGAACAGCAGGAAAAGGCCAGAGTAAGTAAATGGAGGAAATAATAAGATTAGAGCAGAAATAAAAACAAAAAACAATAACAACAAAGAAACAAATACAAAAGATCAATGAAACCAAAAGTTGGTTCTTCTTTGAAAAGAAAAACAAGATTGATGAACCTTTAACCAGACACATCAAGAAATAAAGAGAGCAGACCTAAATAAATATAACCAGAAATGAAAGAAGAGTGATAACAACAGACATCATAGAAATACAAATGGGGGAGAGAAACCAAGATGGCAGCATAGGTTAATGCTGGAGTTTGCTGCCTCGAACAACCACTTCAAAAATACAACTAAAAGACGGAACAGACATCATCCAGAACCACAGGAAGGCTGGCTGAGTGGAAGTTCTACAACTAGGAGGAAAGAGAAAAGCATACCGAGATCCAGAGGAGGCGCAGTGCTGAAGTAAAATACTACGTGGCGGAGTGCATGCGGAGCGGGCTGGCGGCTGAGGGCGCGGTTGTCTGTTTCAATTGGGAGGGAGTCTCAGACTCTGAGCTCCAGATCCGGGCGAGTTTCTAGGGACCCAGACTCAAACAGGAGAAGCGGGACTGTCTGGCTTCGGTCAGAGCTCGAAGGCAGCTTTCTCTCCGAGGTTTGCAGCGGTTGCTGGGACTCTGAGAGGCAGAGCCCCTGGGGACGGGGCTGAGAGCAGCCATAACTGCTCGCTCCACCCGGCCCAAGCCCTGGACAGAGGCATTTGCCAGATAGCCTCAGGCAAAGGCTAGATTAGCACCGCCCTAGAGGACAGAATTTCTCCCACTGCAGACACAGCTGATTCTCACAGCCAATTGGCCTGGAGGTCAAATCCCCCCCAGTATTACCTACAACAATCAAGGCTTAACTACAACAAGACAGCACACAAAGACCACTAGGGGGTGCACCAAGAAAGCATAAAAATGCGGAGACAAAGAAACAGGACAAAATTGTCCATGGAGAGGCAGAAACAAATATAAAATAATAAAATAAGGGATTTTAAAAACGCTGTAGTCCAAATTTGAATTAGAAGTGTAAGTATGGATTATGATGGATTTTATATTAAGAAAAACTATCTCCTAGCTCTGTCCATTGAAAAAATCCTAAAATAAGGAACAAACGAATTGCAAAGAACATTCCTAGCACCCAGATGTAGTGTTTAAATACTATTTCCCTTTAAAAGAAACAAGTGCAGGCCAGAAGGGAATGGCAAGAAATATTCAAAGTGATAAATACCAAGCACCTACAACCAAGATTACTTTATCCAGCAAAGCTATCATTCAGAACTGAAGGTCAGATAAAGAGCTTCACAGAGAAGGAAAAGCTAAAGGAGTTCATCACCACCAAACCAATATTATATGAAATGCTGAAAGGTATCCTTTAAGAAGAGGAAGAAGAAAAAGGTAAAGATACTAATTATGAACAACAAATATGCATCTATCAACAAGTGAATCTAAGAATCAAGTGAACAAATAATCTGATGAACAGAATGAACTGGTGATTACAGTAGAATCAAGGACATAGAAAGGGAATGGACTGACTATTCTTGGGGCGGAAAGGGTGTGGGAGATGCGGGAAGAGACTGGACAAAAATTGTGCACCTATGGATGAGGACAGTGGGTGGGGAGTGAGGGCGGAGGGTGGGGTGGGAACTGGGAGGAGGGGAGTTATAGGGGAAAAAAGAGGAACAAATGTAATAATCTGAACAATAAAGATTTAATTAAAAAGAAAAAGAAATACAAATGATTGTAAGAAAATATTAGAAACCATTATGCCAACAAAGTAAACAATCTGGGCAAAATGGAAAAATTCCTAGAAAAAGATAATCTTCCAAAATGGAATCAGGAAAAAGCAGGATACCTGAATAGATCAATAACAATTAATGAAATTGAAGAAGTAATAAAAAATACCTCCAAGCAAATAAAAGTCCTGGACCAGAAGGCTTCACAGGCAAATTTTACCAAACATTCAAAGAACTAACACCCATCCTCCTCAAAATATAAATTCATTGGAGGGGAGACTTCCAAACCCTTATTATGAGGCCAACATTATCCTAATACCAAAATCAGAAAAAGACACAAGAAAGAAAAAATTATAGGCCAATATCCCTAATGAACCTAGATACTAAAATCCTCAACAGATTATTAGCAAACTGGATCAAACAATAAATTTTTAAAAATCATACACTATGATCAAGTGGGATTTATTCCTGGGATGCAAGGATGGTACAATATTCGCAAATCAAAAAATGTGACATTAATCACATAAACAAAATAAAAGATAAAAATCACATGATCATAGCAACTGATGCAGAAAAAGCATTTAATAAAATTCAGCATCCGTTTATGATAAACCCTCAGCAAAGTGGGAATAGAGGGATCATACTGCAACATAACAAAGGCCATATATTAAAAACCTACAGCCAACATCATATTCAATGGGCAAAAACTAAAAGTGTTTTCCTTAAGATCAGGAACATGACAGGGATGTCCACTTTCACCACTCTTATTCCACATAGTACTGGAAGTTGTAGCCATAGCAATCAGACAAGAAGAAATAAAAAGCATCCAAATTGGGAAGGAGGAAGTATAACTGTCATTGTTTGCAGATGACATATTGTATACAGAAAACTCTAAAGACCACCGAAAAACTAGTAGATGTAATAAATGAATTCAGCAAAGTTGCAGGATATAAAATTAACAACCAGAAATCAATGGAGTTTTTACAAACTAATAATGAACTACCAGAAACAGAAACTAAGGAAACAATCCCACTTACTATTGCCAACAAGAACAAATAAAGTACCTAGGAACAAATTTAACAAAGGAGATAAAACCTATAACTTGGAGAACTATATGATATTAAAGGAAGAAATTAAGGAAGATACAAATAAATGGAAGCATATACCGTTGTTTATGGATTGGAAGAATTAATATCATTAAAATGTCCATACTACCTAAAGCAATCTGTAGATTCAAAGCAATTCCTATTAAAACACCAATGGCATATTTCACAGAACTAGAAAAAATATTCCAAAAATTTACATGGAACCAAAAATTGATCCCAAATAGCTTCAGCAATCTTGAAGAAAACAACAAAGTTGAAAGTATCACAATACAGGATATCAAACTATACTACAAACCCCTTTTAAAACAGCCTGCTACTAGCATAAGAACAGGTATATAGACAAATGGAACACAACAGAGATCCCAGAAATTAACCCATGCCTCTATGGTCAATTAATATTTGATAAAGGAGGCAAGAGCATACAATGGAGTAAAGATAGTCTCTTCAATGAATGGTATTGGGAAAATAGGACAGGCACATGCAAAAATAAATGAAACTAGACCACCAACTTACACCATACACAAGACAGAACTAAAAAAGGATAAAATTTTAGCATTTAAATTTAAGTCATGAAACAGAACTTGTAATACAACTGAACACCAGGAAGACAAACAATCCAATTAAAAAATGGGCAAAGGACCTGAATAGACACTTCTCCAAAGACAACATATGGATGGCCAATAGACATCTGAAAAAATGTTCAAGGTCACTGATCATCAGAGAGATGCAAATAAAAACTACAATGAGGTATCACCTCACACCTGTTAGAAAGGATACTAACAATAAAACAACAAACAACAAGTGCTGGGGAGGATATGGAGAAGAGAACCCTTGTGCATTATTGGTGGGAATGCAGACGGATACAGCCACTGTGAAAAACAGTATGGAGTTTCCTCAAAAAATTTAAAATGGAACTGCCTTTGACCCAACGATCCCATTTCTGGGAATATATCCTAAGAATCTCGAAACAATATATCTTCCCCCTTTGTTCACAACAGCATTATCTATACATATAAAGAGGTAGTATGCAAATTAGCCAGGATGCCACAATGTGTCACGACCGGACCATTAGCATATTAACTCTTTATTAGCTCCTATCATCAGGAGGCTGCCTGCGCGCGCCTCGGGCATCACTCTGGAGATGGGAGATGGGGCGGAAGCGGGGAGGCGGGAGAAGGCAGGACCAGCCCGAGGCAACTCGAGGGTGGGCGGCGCCACGCGAATTTGCGTGCTGGTCTCCTAGTCTATATATATAAAAGCCTAAGTGACCGGCCGACTGGCCGAACATCCAGAAGCTATGATGCGCACTGACCACCAGGGGGCAGATGCTCAAAGCAGGAGCAGAAACCACAGGCATGGAAACATGAAACAGATTGATGAATTTCAGAGGCAAGGGGGAAGCGGAGAGGGCGGGAAGAGATTACCAAAAATCTTATATGCATACTAGAGGCCTGGTGCATGGATACATGCACCGGTGGGGTCCCTCTGCCTGGCCTGCAGGGATCAGGCCTAAACAGGCTCTCTGACATCCCCCAAGGGGTCCCAAACTGTGAGAGGGTGCAGGTCAGGCTGAGGGACCCCACCAGTGCACGAATCCATGCATCGGGCCTCTAGTTTACAAATATCCAAGATCTGGAAACAGCCCAAGTGCCCAACAGCAGGTAAATAGATAAAAAAGCTATGGTATATTTTCACAATGGAATATTATGCCACTGTAAAAAAGAGTAACTTTTACCCTTAATAGCATGGATGGATCTGGAGAGTATTATGATAAGTGAAATAAGCCAGTTAAAGAAAGACAAATACCCTATATATATATTCTCATATGTGGAATCTAATAAACAAAAGAAACTGATAAACAAAATGGAACTGGAAGCAATGGATTCACAGAACAGACTGGCCAGTACCTGAGGAGTGAGAAGTGGGGGTACATGGACAAAGGTGAAGGGATTAGCTAAAGAATGTATATGCATACCCTATGGGCACAAACAATAGTTTGGTGAAGGCCAAGGGAGGGGAAGACGGGGGTGGATGTGGGCAAAGGATTCCAGGGAAAAAGGGGCACACCAGCAATAATGTCAACATTAAAATTTTTAAGTAAAAATAAAGTGTGGAATGAATAAAAAAGAATATTAAAATAATAAAAAGTTAGTAAAACAATTAAGCAGACTTGTGATAAAAATAGTAAAATAGCCCTGGCTGGTTTGCTTGGTGGTTAGAGAATAAGGCTGCAGAATAAATGGTTGAGGGTTTGATCCCCAGCCCCAGACAGGGTGACTGCAGGAGGCAAACAATCAATGTGTCTCTCTCACATTAATGTTTCTCTCTCCCACTTCATTCTCAAACAAAAAATTTCAATGGAAAAAAATATCCTGAGGTGAGGATTTAAAAAAATTAAAAAAGGAAAAATAACACAAAAATATAAACAATTTGAAATGGAAAGACTGTGTATGCTTATTTTTATTAATAAGCATTCAGTAGTTTTAATAACAAGCAAATTAAAAAGAAAATACTGAAGTCTTTTGGCAGTGATAAAATACGTAGTGAGGACTAGTGATAATAGATAGGGTGACTGTGAAAAGATGCCAGAGGTACTTAGTTAGTAGTGTGTTGTGAGTTGAGTCTGTTATAGATCTAGATGAGCCTTACTGTTTACATGTCTAATCTGAAAAACAATACTAAATTTAAAAATATTGCAGCTTAAACTTATAAAATAAAATGGAGGCTACCAACTATAGGGAAGCAATTATTATATGTAAGTAACCTATCTAGAACAGTGGTTCTCAAACTGGGGGTTGAACGACCCTTTCACAGGGGTCACCTAAGAGCACTGAAAAACACATATATAATTACATATTGTTTTTGTGATTAATCACTATGCTTTAATTATCTCCAATTTGTAACAATGAAAATACATCCGGCATATCAAATATTTACAATTCGTAACAGTAGCAAAATTACAGTTATGAAGTAGCAACGAAAACAATTTTATGGTTGGGGTCACCACAACATGAGAAACTGTATTAAAGGGTCGCAGCATTAGGAAGGTTGAGAACCACTGATCTAGAATGAGGTTACTCAAAATATCCGTTATCTTTAATTGGAATTAATAGAAGTTGGCTGCAGTAAATTAAGTATTAAGACTATTGATTTACTGGATGAAGAAATTACCAATCCTATCTAATAAAAGAGAAACATGGTAATTGGCGTACGACCACTACCCTTCCCATTGGCTAATCAGGGAGATATCCAAATTAACTGACAGCCAAAATGGCGACCGGCAGCCAGGCAGCTTAAACTGAACATAAGGCTTGCTTGCTTCAGTGACGGAGGACTCCAATGTTACCCGCCTCCCTTGCAGGCCTCTGAGCGGGAAGTTAGAAACAGTAACATATGGAAGCTAAAAAAACCTCCAGAAACCTGCTTTCAGCGAGCCCGGGATCTCAGAGCTGGAGTCAGAGCTGAAGTTATACATTGTTTCGATTACCTACTTTCAGCAGCGGAGGCCTAAGACCTGGAGCCTCAGAGCTAAAGCTGTCCAAGAATTAAAAAATAAAAGAAAAAAGGAGCGGTTGGGAGCTACCGTCACCCACGGGCTTGGCCAGCCCAAAAACAGCCATCAGACCCTCACCCAGGATGGCCAGGCACCCCAGTGGGGACCCCCACCCTGAAGGGGGGATGACCAGCATG
>NW_006290632.1:304350-304947 GCF_000327345.1 Myotis davidii | reverse complement strand
TGAGCCCGACCAGGGGCTTAACCTAGGGATTGGGCCTGCCCTCTGCCACCCGGCAGCAGGCCTAAGCCAGCAGGGTGTTATCTCCCGAGGGGTCCCAGACTGCAAGAGGGCACAGCCCAGGCTGAGGGACCCCCTCCCCCCCGAGTGCACAAATTTTTGTGCACCGGGCCTCTAGTATGCAGTATAAAAACCTATTGAATACTATCTGAAAACCATAAAAACCTTGAATAAACGTTTATGAACACTCATGTCAAATAGCATTAGAAATAATGGTACTTAAATACTACTGTGAAAGATCTAATAAAAATAAAAATTATTAAATACAACTTTAATAGTATACATATTTAGGTTTCTAATAAACTTAATACCATCAGATAAATTAATAACTATCTACACTAATAAAAGACAAACATGCAAATTGACCATACCTTCACTACACCTCAAGTGACGCCCACCAGCCAATCAGAGCAACTATATGCAAATTAACCTAACCAAGATGGCAGCCAGCAGCCACAGAGCTGGAGCAAGCAGGAGGCTTGGTTGCTCCAGTGATGGAGGAAGCCAAGCTTCCTGGCCAGCTCTGAGCTCCACTGAAGA
>NW_006290632.1:286863-303849 GCF_000327345.1 Myotis davidii | reverse complement strand
AAGGGTGGTGGGAGCCTCTCCCGCCTTCTCAGCAGCACTAAGGATGTCAGACTGCAGCTTAGGCCTGCTCCCCGCTGGCAAGTGGACATCTCCCGAGGGCTCCCGGGCTGCCAGAGGGATGTCTGACTGCCAGTTTAGGCCCAATTCCCCAGGGAGTGGGTCTAAGCCAGCAGGTGGTCATCCCCTGAGGGGTCCCAGACTGCGAGAGGGCACAGGCCGGGCTGAGGGACCCGTCTGAGTGCACAAATTTTTGTGCACCAGGCCTCTAGTTTAAAATATAATAGACAAAAACTTGCTATTTGAACAGAATTCTACAATTCATATTTAAGAAATCTTTCTGCAAGTCTACAGGCAGTATACCACTATCCACAAAAAAGTTGCCTGAAAAGTTAGTAAATTTAAAAGACTACAAATTATTATTTTTACTGTACTGTTAATATGCTTGAGTGAGATAGGTATATCAAATTAATACTGCAAAACTGATAGCTCAGAAGGAAAAACCAGACAAATGGAATGCTTACAAAACAGAAAAACAAAACCAAACACAAAGTCACTTTATATCTGGGTTTTTATAGAGAATATATTCACCCAGAATTTCCATGCTGAATGTGAAATAAAATTACCCAAAGAAGATAAGGCACAAATAAGTTAAATTCAATACAATCACTAAAAAAAAAAAAAATTCCCTCACAGAATATTCTGGAAATTTTAAAAAGCTGGTCATTTTATGTATTGAATGACATAAGGCAGCTTAAGTTCTCACTGATGCCAAATCCATTAAACTGATAAAAAAAACTTGTATAAAGGTAAAAACAAGCATCTTTATAAACATTAGTGGTAATAAATTAAATTTACCTTTTTATCTTCTTTTACTTTGTGGATTTTCTTCTTCATTTTCTTATCATCTAATTCCTGGTCTGAAGTGATTGCAGGATTATCAATACCACCTTTCCAAGTTTCAACAGGAGAAAGAAGTGGATCTTCTTCACTTCCACGATGTCTTCCTTTTCTTTTTGTTTTAGAAGTAGTGAAAGCCTCATCATCACTTGCATCTGAATGTGTGCGTCGATAGTATGATTTGGCTTTACTAAACAGGGTTTTAGATTTATATTTGTATTTTGAAGGCCTTCGTTCCCCATGACTTTTTGAGGTTCTATCAGAAAATCCATTTTCTTCATCTCCTTGGGTGTTATTTACAAATGAATTCCGAATTTTAATACGATTCTGGCTATCATCTGGGACAACATATATCTCATCAGAACAGCCCTTCTGTTTGAAAATTGTATCAATGGGTTCCGCATAGTTATCTGAAGGATCCATATCTTCAGGATGTGCCAAAGGCACCCGGGAAGTCTGTTTTCTTGGATTTTTACCAATACCAGCTTCTATTGTTTTTAAGAGGTTTGGATCCAGTTTCTTCACATTAGTCTTAGGTACAACTGGTTTAGGTTTAATAGGTGGAGGCACTTTATGGTTGCGTTCATGGTCATGACAGTTGGGGGTGCTATGAATAGGATATTCATTTCCTTCCAAATCTAATCTATATCTGGAACGGTCACTAGGTGTTGGAAGCAACTGTACATCATCCCCAATTGGACTATAAGGAGGCGGTGCTTCTGTATCATCATCTGAATCAGGGTAGTTATAGGGAAAATCTCTGGGAGATGGTAGAAAAACATCCTCACTTTGATGGGTTGATTCTCTTGTATTATCAGATAAATAGGAATTTTCTATCATATTTTTTTTCTCTAGGACATCACTAAAAAACAGAGTAAAGACCTCGGTTTGCCGATGATACTGAGATAAAGAATACAATGCTGTAAATTTAGCAGTGATCTCAGTTGCAATGTGTTCTCCTTCAGTCATTAATTCCTTGATGGCCTCATTTTCAAAAAAATCTGCTTGACTGTCAGTAACTGCCACCAGTTGTACAGGAATGGTGTCCTGAACTTCTGATAGAAATGCTCGAAGCATTCCCATTGATGCTTTCCGTTTGGCAGAATAAACTAATATATATCCATGAACAAGTTCATCTTTCCTTACTCCAATTGAGGAATGATATGATAATATTGTGATCTGTATTCGCCTCCTTTTTTCACCAATGATTTTATCAAGCATTAGGGAATTATTCTGTCCAGCTTGAGCAGCGCTGCAAGAATGAGAATCAAGGAAGGGTGAAAGAATAAGATCCACACTAAATGGATCACCACACATGGCACACATGACAATTCTCAAGTCAGCTTCGGATACATCCTTATTGGTGGGTACTGGGCTCACCACATCTAAATTGTGTTTAACTGATTCTAATACTCCTCTTAGAGCTTGTTTTATTTGGGTTTCATTAAACTTCCGAGGATATGTACCAGTAGGTACATCTACAAAAGGACATTGTAACTTGTTTGCCAACTGTTGCCCTTGATGCCTAAGAATTGGTAGATTCTTACTAATAGAATCTCTCTGATTAGCCAGAATTAACGTAAATGGAAGATTAGCCATATATTTATCTTTTCTGATCTGAGAAGCTTCAGTTCTTATTTTTCCAATAAATTCCCCAATAAAATTCAGTGACTCAATGGAATTAAATACACAGAAGCACCCATGTGGTTTAAAGGCGGCAGTCCATAACTGACTTAAAAAGTAAGGCGAATTGGCATCAACTGGTCGAAGATCAAGTTCATAAATTTTTCCATCTAAGGCATACTCATCATCAGTGGATTGTGTCCTTATCTCATTTGCTAGTTCTTGGGCAAGGCCATCCTTCCCTAAAATAAAAAGGTTAACTTTATCTATATTGGTACTATCATGATACAATCTTAAGCGACCATGATCTAACTGCAAAAGACTACTGGCAAGTAACTGCTCTACTTTAATGTCCATACAATTTTGGCCACTAAGACATGTTTCTTTAGTAGGATGATAAACAAAACCTATATGCTTAAGTAGAAGAGACTCCCTATCAGGTGCAAGTTTCTGTAAAGCTTTATATCTAGGTTCTTCACTCAAAACTGTATGAATTTCACTCATTTTATCTGAACTAGGTGTTGCATTAAGATCTAAATCATAAAAAAGTTCCGAATGCTCAAAAAGCATTTCCTGAAACTCTTCTTTGGCTTTTTCAACTATTTCTCGCTGATGCCTACTATACACCTCTTTGCTGTCAGCCTCTGTAATATACTTGAAGGCTTCATCCTCCATAACAAAGCACATGACTTCCTCCCATGGCTGTCCAGGTGAAATAAACTGAATTTTTTCCAAAGTCTTTTTGAATTTTTCCTTCATTTCTACCCTCCTTTTCTCTGATATTAGATGTTGTACATGGTTCTGATAGACTTTTTCAGCTTCTAAAGTGCTCAGGAGGTCAAATGGGATTCGCCTATCATTAATTTTGTCTATATGGTCAGTTTCATCCCAAGGTGTTTTTTCTAGCACCACAAAACATAACTGAAAATCTGCTCTCTTTTCCATTAACTTCAAAGCTTCTGACCAATTCAAATGTTCAATCTCTTCTAGATTTGGCAAAAGAGTGTTAAAAGCTCTTGGTAAGGTATTTATATATTCTTCTCTCCTTTTTCTTATGTGTTCCTGTTTAAGTTGTTCTATATGTTTTGAGAAAGTATTTCGGGCCTTTTTTGTTCCCTCTAAATTGATGTATTCTTCATAATCAGGATGATTTTTTAATTTATTACTAACAGTTTTCCAAGTTGCATGATAATCTCTCACAGTCTGCACAAGTTTTTCAAACTTATCTGTTGCTGTGACAACAAGTTGTCTCTGTGTTTTAAAAGCATCCAGATAGGGAATAATTTTAGGTTTGCCACGAGTTTTATCCAACATTTGTACCAGTGCAGTGAAACATGTTTCAATGTTGACATTCAATCGTGCTGATGTTTCCACTACAAGAAGGTTCTTTTTGTTTGAAGCAAATGCCTGAACTTCTCTAAGATAGTGATCCACGCATTCATCACATTTAGTTGCTGCTATTATTACAGGTTTTTTTGATTTTGATAGTTGGACAAAAAGGTTATTCACAAATTTAAGTTGATCATCAAACTTTCTATTACATCCCTGACTTACATCAATGCACAATAAAAATCCATCTACATTGAGCTTCCCTTCAGGCATTTGCTTCTGTTCAAAGTCTTGCTCCAAGCCTAGTTGATCAGTGCAAATGTACATTAGTTTTTCTGCTGACTGCAATTTAGAAGCAGCTGCACGTTTTATATACGGTTGTAAATTTGTACTCCGATGAGGCAAGAAAGTCTGGTCATCAATGAATTCTGTTTGTTCAATGACATGAATTTTGCATTCTACTCCATCTTCACCATTTAGTGTTATGTCACCCCAGTACAAAAAGTGATCATTATTTACTACTCGTCCTCCAAAGTCAATGGTGCTGAGCACAGAAGTATGCTCTGGATAATATTCATCTGCTTTTGAGCGTACAAATCTATTGCACAAACAAGACTTTCCAACTCCACAGTTACCTTTGTCTTTTTCAGTCCCAGAGAGTCCAACTACACTGATAGTATAGGATGGAGGGCGCGGCTCTTTGTTTTTTGCCATCATAACTCTCTTCTCATGTCTCTACATTCATAAAGATAACCAGATATACTTCTCATTCCGAAAATAAAAAATCATCTCAAAATATAGATCCTGAATTTCAGAACGATATTTGGTTCTTTGTATTTCCCTCATTTTTGTGCAAAGGTCTTCAAGATCATCAAATGGATCATCTGCCTAGAAAGAGGAGAAAAAGAACAAATCTTAATCGTGAATTATACATTAAATTATTAAAGATATTCATAACAAAGCACCACACAAGTTAACAATGTTACATGTATTTTAAAAAATCACCATAAAATGTCTATGGTTTACTGTTATAAATGTGAAATGACTTCAAAATTTAAGGCAATTCTAACAACTAACATTTAGACTAATACAAAACTTATTATCTCACAAATTTTAAAATAAGCCCTTATTAACCAAATGATCATTCTGTCTCTACTCTTTTCTATGAGTTTAAGGAAACAACCAGTCCTTTTCCTTCCCCTCAATTTTCCGGCCTTCTATGACTGGAGGCTATGTTTTGTGATAAATAAATTATACTAGCTGCTTTAAAAACTCCCTCACAAACTTTACAAACAACCTGCTTTCTAATCTTGTTCCTTAAAATTAAATTTCATATGAATTTATTAGTAAGATTTTAGAATGAAAAAAATTTAAGAAGTTTTAGCACACTGTGAAATCTATAAAATATTATGCCCAAAGACAATTAAGATATTCAAATACGTAAAAGGCGAAATGGAAATAAATGGGCAATTAGTGCAAATAATGACATTATTTAACTAGATACGTGTTTCTCAAATTATCTAAGATGAAGAACTAATTTTTATTCCATATCTACAAGCCCACTTTTGTAAAACAAAAATTTTTTAAAGTCTAAGCCCCAATTTCTTATTAGATTCAAGAGACATAAAATTGTCAAATTGTTTCTAAATGTTCTTGATTTCTGCATATATTTCCTCTCAGAGGAGTTACGAAGTGCACCACATTTTGAGCAGCACCAAGCTAAAGAATTTTAAGATTATATATTCAAGACAATCTTTTAGAAATATAGCACTAGCTGGTTTGGCTCAGTGGATAGAGCATCGGCCTGTGGACTGAAGGATCCTGGGTTAGATTCCGGTCAGGGGCACATGCCCAGGTTGCTGGCTGGATCCCCAATAGGAGGTGTGCAGGAGGCAGCTGATCAATGATTCTCTCTCATCATTGATGTTCTCCCTTCCCTTCTGAAATCAATAAAAATATAAAAAGAAGTATCTTATATACCAGCAACATTAAATAACTTTGAAAAATTCCATGTAATTTAACTTAGGTTACTTATGTGGAAGCAATCAATCAGTCTCTTATAAATTTTATTTGGAGGTTCTTCACATTCTTTTGAGATTGAATTAAAAGCAATACAGGCTAGGCGTGGCTCAATGGTTGAGCTTCGACCTATGAACCTGGAGGTCACAGTTCGATTCCCGGTCAGGGAACATGCCCAGGTTTTGGGCTCCATCCCCAGTGTGGGGTGTGCAGGAGGCAGCCAATCAATGATTCTCTCTCATCACTGATGTCTCTCCCCCCACCTTTCCTCTCTGAAATCAATAAAAATTTATTAAAAAAGAAAAAAAGTCAATATAGACTGGCCATCGTGGCTCAGTGATTGAGCATTGACCTATGGATCAGGAGGTCACAGTTTGATTCCCTTTCAGGCCATATGCCGGGGGTGCAGGCTCAAGCCCCAGTGTGGGGCGTGCGATAGACAGCCAATCAATGATTCTCTCTCATCACTAATGTTTCTGTATTTCTCTCCCTTCCTCTCTGAAATCGGTAGAAATATATTTAAAAATAAAAGCAATAAATCATTTCCACATCAAAATTTTATAAGATAGGGAAAATATTCAGTTATGCCCACTAACATACAGAATAACCCTAGTAAACTAAAGAATATAAAGAAGATGAAGAAAAAAATTAAGGTAAGGAAAAAACTACCATCTGGCTCCCAGTAGCTGGCTTCTCCAATGACCTCAATTTCAAGTAAACATCTATTCAGATTATACTATTTGCTATGCTAGCAACTAATGGTAAAGAGAAACTGTCCTTATAATTTTTGGCAAAATATTTAAAAATAAAATGTCAGTCTTATTCTTGTGTTTAAAAGTTTATCCTATTAGCCTCAACTAAATATTAATTTTAAAAGCATCAGCCATGTGATAATTCAAACAAAATGTTTATTAGGTTCACTTTTGTAAAAAATAAAATATGACTATGTTGAAGGAGTAACAAAAGAAGTAGGAAACAACAAGTAGAACTGATTTCTAGTAGGACTATTACTTCCTAGTTTATAACAGTTAAGCCCTAACCCTCTTGAGACATGGTTCCCCTATCTATAAAATGGGGCCACATTATCTATATAAATTTAAGAAAAAATTTTTTCTCAAATATTAAGTGCCTAGCAAACAAATGATGCTTACTAAATATTGGTTCGGTTTCCTAATTTGATTCTTAGAACCTGGGAGACTGTTGAAGATTTATAAAAATGATGTGATTAGACTTGTGACTTAGAAATATTTATCTGGCAGCAGATTACACAATAACTGTAAGTAAAAGAGATCAGGACAGAGCCATCCAATCCCATTAACTTGTTTTTTGGTTTTAGTTAAAATTGTTTAAAAATCTCGCCGAAACCGGTTTGGCTCAGTGGATAGAGCGTCAGCCTGCGGACTGAAAGGTCCCAGGTTCGATTCCGGTCAAGGGCATGTACCTGGGTTGAGGGCACATCCCCAGTAGGCAATGTGCAGGAGGCGGCTGATCATTGTTTCTCTCCCATCGATGTTTCTAACTCTTTATCTCTCTCCTTCCTCTCTGTAAAAAATCAATAAACTATATTTAAAGAATCGTTTAAAAATCTTAACCTTTGATGAAAAGGAAAATTAGTTTGTGATTCTATAGCTAACAATCAATCAAGGGGGAAAAAATAAAAAGGTAGAATATGAGGTGTGTTTTTCCTTATTTAGAACAAAAAAAATGCAGACAACATACTTTAAAATGTACATCAAAAGAAAACATCGAGTGATTACTACGAATTTTTGTTAAATAGTACAAACACTAGAACTACATAAGTCCTTTATTAAACAAATATCTATTCTGAAAACGACGAGCAATTCAGACAGTCCCCTGCCTTCCACAGTTTAAGAGATAAAGTTATTAACAGAGAAGTTAAGAATGCAATGTCATATGGACCCGAGTATTGTAGAAATTTTCAACTATAAATCAAATCCTTGCCAGTCACACCTTTAATATTTCTCATGTTTATCCAAACACATTAAACTTCATTTCTGCTCTCCTATGAAATAATCCTCAAAATACTGTGATACTTTAATATCTCAAGTTATAGAGTATGAGAGCAGAAACAAAACACTATCACAAAATGTATTTTTAAATACTCAGAAATAAAAGGGCCTTAAAATTAAATGAAGATAAGTGGAGTCATGAAGTCATCACCCTGTCATTGATTACTGAAAACTGGAAGGTTTTTTATATAATAGAGAAATAAAACTCTATATATTGAGGATAAATTTTAATACTGAAGCTTTAACACACTGCAATTAGTTTGATAGCAGTAGTCTCTGAATCATGAATATTAAAGTTTAAATTAGAAATGTTAGGCTTGTGTGACATTTATGGTTTTCACAGCAAATTCACAACAAACTACCAATTAGATACAGCAAGTAACATCTATGTCCTTCTTTCTAACAATGCTACTGGGCAGGCTACCTGCTATTAAGTCAGCTTCAAAGCTTATGTCATTAATCACCATACAGTGATTTTCGAATTGTGGTAGAAAAATTCTTTCACCTAGAGGTAGGAAATAATAATATTGGGCAAATAGAGTTGTTCTCTTTTCAAATCTCTCAACAGAGTAGTGCTTTTTTTTTTTTTTTAACTGGTTTACAGGTTTACTTAACTCAGAAGCTTTAGTTTAAAAAAGTGTTTTCAGGTTTTAAAAAATGTTTGAAAAACCCTCGACTAGAAAAAAAATTGCCATCACCCTGCCCTCAAGAATATTTTGCCATTTGTTTAGGTATGTTATTACCGCCTCATGAGAGAAAGAAAGCTTTCATGATGTTGACTCTAATAGGTTATAAGGGTATTTAATTTCAAACACCTGAATTATAAATACATGAATTATCCCCTGGCCTTCAACATCCAAGTCAAAATTGCCCTCCACTGACTAGCCAAGGTAGTTTTTCTTCTGTGCTTAAGAAAGAATCCATTGTTTTTTGTGCTCTCCACTAATAAACTAATGGCCAATGTCTACATGCTGGATGTTTATTTTGAAAATTCCTTTCAAATATATCTAATGGTAATATTTATGTCGATCTATTCATATCTTTCTACATTTAATGTAACTTTAACATAACTTGTTCTCATTTTCTTATAACTTCTAGCATCACTGCTTATTTTTACTCTTGAAGAAACCAAGACAAAAGTAGCAGTCTCTTGGTGACCAATCTTTACTAAGCATTAGAACAGTTATTAAGCTTTTAATATTTTGCAATGCAGTTTCTCATTTTGCCTTTAAATAACCTTATTTCAAGTAAAAGATTAACTATCCTTACAGAAATTAAGACAATAAGAAATTTGAGTAAAACTGTCCTACAATTGTCTGCTGAAATGAAGCTATCTCTACAACTTAGTTTTCCAAGATATTTTTACTAAGCCATTCAAACATAACATGCCTCTTTTAATGGAGTTTTAATAACATGAAGTGGCTTTCTGCAAAAAAAATAAATAAATAATTTTTTTAAAAGTTCTACAAGGAATCTAGGAAACTGAAAAAAAATATTCTTAGTAATTTTGGTTTAAACTAAAATTTTGTTTGTACCTTTCCACAAAACTGTTGCATTCATTAATAAACAGTATGATTTCATAAAATATTTTTAATGTTGAAGTTATCATGGTATCAGGAAATTCCTACTGGCTCTCCAAAATATAGCCAGAATCTATCACTTTTCACTACGTTTACTGCTATTACTCTGACCATCATCTCTGGTACTAGATTATTCCAAGGCTTCTAAATGAATTTACATGGTTTCTGCCCACCCACTTTCCTAGTTTATTCATTATCAGAGCAGCCTTATGTCAAAGCCTCTCATTCTTCTGCTCAAACTCTCCAGTGGCTCCTAAAAGTGAAAAACACATCCTTTCAACTGCCTTCTCCAACCCTCTTTCTCTCTGACCTACACTCATTCTATTTGCCCCATTCTCATTCTGCTCCAGTCACAATAAGAAACACTGAACTGTTCTTTGACATGTTAAGCATGTTCCTGCTGTTGCACTTACTTTTCCCAATACCCTCCACCAAAATCCTCCTTGCTAAACTCCTTATCTAACATACTATACAACTTACCTCTTTATTACTTCTATCCCTTTCCCCACCCCACTTCAGGTTTAATAAAGATCCACAAAGGCACACATCTTTATTTCATCAATATATCCCAAGAGCCTAGAACAGTGTCTCTCACATAGCAACTGCTCAATAAATGCATGAGTCCTAATAAATATTAAAATAAAAATGTTCTTTAAGTCTTTGGCAAACAAAAAAGTAAAGTATGTTTACAAAAGAAGTGCTGTAATTTATCAATCTAAAATGTTTTCGAAAGGTATTTGTGGAGGGAATATACACATATTTTAAGGTTCCAAAAATTTATGATCTGTAACAATGTATTCAGCCAGAACAACCATCTAATTTTTATTTTCCACACAAACATTTTTAAAATCACATTTTATTATATGAAATTACATTTTCATGACCTAATTACACAGAAATTTTTAATTACACACTCCATCTTCTTTAAGTCAAATAAATAAAATATCCCTTATATAAACAGATATTCAAAAGAGAAGACTCAAACCCATATATCCCACAATCTCAGGTAAACTTATCTAGAATAGTTTAAGAATAAAAACGCCAACTGGTACTGAAAAATGAATATGGTATAATACCACTATACTGTTATTTTTCTTAATTTTCATTGACAAATTTATTAATGCTGTGAAAAATTAGAAAAGAAAATGAAAAAAAAACATTTTAACATATATAAGATAGCTAAGTAATTAAACAATGCAATACCTGTAGGAGTCAATCAGATTCTGTAATATATCCTTTGACTCAAAGCATATAAGCACACAATCTTAAGGTTGAAAGAATACTAAAAAAGTCATCATTCCTATGAGTTAGTCTTTAGACAAGATTACAATCAAATGAATTGAAAAGAAAATCTATTAAAAATTTCACCCATTTATGTAGTAACTAAATAACTTGGAAGCATATCTTGGTAGGATTTAGGATTAAACTGTTAAGAGGAAGATTTGTTTGTTGTGTTTTGTAACCATATTCCTAGCACCCAGAACAGTGCCTGACACACAGCAGGTGCGCAAATATTTGATGATTAAATGAATCAATCTCCAGACTTAGATCCTAAACCACCAGGCAATCTTGAAGTCACATTTATAGTCATAATTAAAAAAAAATCACATACTGCTATGGGCCTATAAAATTTACCACAGAATATTCTTATAAAAAGTATAGATTTTTTCCCCCCAAGAACTATAGGCTACTCATTAACCCCTTCCCCAATAATTTTTTTGTTAAAAACGTTTCTTTTTCAGACTAATTTTTTTATTTTAGTTCTATATAGTATTTTTGATGCTGGTTATGAAAACAGTTTGTAATTATTTTTTCTTCCCATTTTTGTGGTTAAGAATAGTATTTCCTCAGAAAGTTTCTAGATGAAATTATTTAGAATGGTACGTATGTAGCTGGTTTTTGAAGGTAAAGTTTTTAGACGAGTATACTCGTCGACGACTGAAAAAAGAACATTTTGTGAAAACGTGTATACACGTTTCTGCCGGGGAAGGGGTTAACACAAATTATGGGTTTATAAACAGTAAGTCTGAAGCTCAATGGAAGTATTTCCAAATAGGAAGTTCCAAATAGGCAGTCCTCTGGAAGCTCCACAAGCCCTACTCACCAAAGATAATTCTGCTTTTAACCATTTTTATCTTTTAACATTTCAAGTATTTACTACATGCAAAGTTTCCCTTAATAAAATATTTGAAAACCAATGACCTCCTAAACCATTCACAAACACATTAACTGCCTTCCCTATTATTTAATCAACACTTTCTTCTAACACAGTGGTTCTCAACCTTGGCTGCACATTAGAATCACCTGGGAATCTTTTTAAAATCCTGATTTCTGGGCCTCATCCTCCTGAAATTGTTTCTTTGTTATGGGTTTGGGCCACAACATTAGTAACAAAGAGACAGAATTTCTGGAGGATGAGGCCCAGAAAACAGGATTTTAAAAAGATTCCCAGGTGATTCTAATGTGCAGCCAAGGTTGAGAACCACTGTTCTAAACTCTTCCTAGACCATTTCCATATTCTGTGGTGAAAACACAAGAACCAAAGGTCATTTCATTTTTATCAACCTATGTAAACAACTCATTAGGTATTTACTGGGCTTAGCCACTATCTGCTTAGCTTCATGTCAGAGGTTTTGAGGGTACAAAGGTATGTATAGAGAAGCCCACTAAACCAGTGCTATGAATATGCTCACCTCCCTTCCAGGGTCTGAGTCCTTTCTCCTTACTTTGGAGGACTGAGAAGTAGGGGGAAGGATGTAATCTGATATTCAATACTGCAATGCTGTAGAGGAGGGAAACCATTATTTTCATTATACAAACTACATTAGGTAAGGTTTAACAATTTTTTTAATGATGGAAACATTAAGAGGTCAAGTAAGAATCTCAGGAAGGGGTATAGACTAACAACCAGACAGTAAATATTTTAGGTTTTGTGTTCCATACAGTGTGTTACAACTATTCTAACCTGCAGTCATAGTGCAAAAAAAGCCATACACAATACTTTAAAATTTGGATTTAAAACAGAATTCCAGGTGTGTGATTAGGGTAGAGTGGTAGAGCACAGTTGCCATTTTGAAAAATAAGAGTGTTGTGTGTTTTTTTTAATTTCTAAAGATCTGGCTATAAAGGGTCTTCAAAGCAAAAAGGAATTAGATAGACCTTGTAAAAAGCAATAAGAAGACATTTTAAAGATTGGAAGTGGAACGCAAAATTAGATTTGGTGGGGCACAAAACACAAGAGATGGACCAATACTGAAAACTTTTAAGCTCCTGAACTATCACATAACTAACTGAAACGAGCAAACCAAGACAAAGAGAGTTTGGTGATTAGCTGCTAGATGTAGAAATAAAGACAAATAAGTCAGTGTTTCTTTATGAAAAACTCATTGGTTTTAGCAATAAATGGTGGTATCACTTGACTTTCAGCTAACAGTATGTCTAAAGACAAACGAAAATACAGAAATGAAATGAAGCTCATAAACTTTAGAAAATTATTTAAGAGACCATTTGATTTAATACTCAAAAGAAACATCCAAAGGGTTATATACTTAGTTAATAAAGAACAGACAGTTGGACTTTTTAATTCCCCAGATCATTGGAATGTTAATTTTCCACTAGTCTCTAGTCAACCAAAATAAAAAATAAATAAGTAAACTAAGGTATTATCTTGGCTCTGAAAAAGTAAGTATAAAAATAAACATAAAATTTTGGATCAACAGGAAAACAATGAACTACACTATATAAGCCAAAGTAGTTTTTCCTAGGCTATTTAACAATGCTAAATACAGCGAAGTGGCTATAGTAATGCAAGCATTATTTATTTCTTGATCATGCCTTCTATTAACCTTGTGTTAATACTTTCCCCCAAATCTCTCAATTTGACTCATAAAGGCACAAAGTGATGCTCTTACATTTTAACCTTATATTTTTGCCTCATCTGCCAATCTATCCTGCACTTCCCTGTGTTTTTGGGCCAGTGTCTCTAACCTACTTACATGTCTTTTTTCTCTCACTTATCCCAATCCTACAAAACTTCCAAATGAAATAAAGTTAATAAACTTCCTTCTTTATCTAAATTCCTTAACACCATTTTAAAATCAGTATGTACTGCCTTAAATATGGTTTTTTACTCTGCCTTGAACTGGCATCTAACTATTCCTAAATTGTCTAACTCCCCAACAAAGCGATAAGCTCTTTTAAGGTAGCGATAGTTAATATTTCCTTGTATCACAGTGCCCAGCTTCTTACTAAAATATTGGTCAGGCGTATAATAAACTGGGCTAAATCTAATATGAAACTAGAAATATGAAAATTCACTTTTTACCGCTAATTCTTCATAATGAAAAGCTTAAGTATCTAACCATGTGACACATACCAGTGATATTTAAGGAGCAAAACATTAACAGCCTATTTTGGCTGTAGGTATTGTGGACAGTCAACTTTCAAAATACAATGAAACAAGACCAACCTTGTTGATTGTCTCTCTTACATTCAAACTTATGCAGTTAAAACATCCAAATTCCATTCTCTTCTCTTACATTCAAACTTATGCAGTTAAAACATCCAAATTCCATTCTCTTCTGCATCTCTTAGTACTTGTAACTATTTACTCCTATAATTATAATTAACTACCTCTTCAACTAAAGTCTGAGCTAGCCATCTCTAAGTTATAAAGGCCAGGCACAGAGTAAGTGCTAAATAAAGGTAGTCTGAATTAATGAATAACAAATCAGAGGCTTTCAAATTTTGTAATGAAGATGATTTCATTTTTCAAAGGAGATCTTATATTTAATTACATACATTTAACAGACAAAAATAGAAGCTGCTTTTGTCTGGGAGGGTGGGTTGTTAGAGAAAGTCTCAAGACACCCAGGAAAAATCTCTAAGGGGTCCAATGAACAGTGAGAAAACCAATGAAAGTTGAATTTAAAATTCTTACCATTATAGCCCTAGCTGGTCTGGCTCAGTGGTTAAGAGTGTCAGCCCTCAACCTACGAGTCTCAAGTATGATTCCCTGTCAAGGGCAAGTCAGGGTACATGCAGGAGGCAACCAAGCAATGTGAAGATGTCTCTCTCACATCAATGTTTCTCTCTCTCCCCCTCCTCTCTCCTTTCACTCTCTAAAAATCAAGGGAAAAATATCCTTGGGTGAGAATTAACAACAATTTTTTTTTTTAAATTCTTACCATTATAACTATTTTCCTTAATTTTGAATATGGCTTTTCCTGGCTTGATAAAATTATATACAACAACCTTCACTTAAACAGTGTGATTACCCAGACTGCCAAATGATGTATCACTTTACCAAAGTTTCTGCCCAGTTCTTTTAAAACTAAATCCCCCTGGTGTACTTTAGATGTATTCACATGCATCTTTTAGGAAAATAGACATTAGTGAAACAGAACACTACACAATGCTTCTTCAGTCAATTATAGTATCTGCATAATTGCTTGGTGTATAAAGAAAAAAAATCATGGATATTACAGCCCAAACAGATGACTTAAAATAGTATCTATGAAAACTGAAATCGTGACAATTAAAACTTATTCTGTAGCTACCAAGAAAATCTCCATTATGCCATTTCATATTTAAGAAGTGAATACCAAAAGCAACACTTTAAGTCCTGCTAATGGTGAAAGAGTAAATTTAGTATGGTCTTCATGAGACATAATTTTTTCTTCAATTAAAAAAGTGAGTTACAAAACGATTATTGTAACCTGTTCCACAACTTCAATTCCAAAATAGGAATGCAAATACAATATTTTATTCCTTAAAAACTCTTGCAGGTCAAAATAATTTATTTTCTCCAGAAGAGTAAGGGTACTAAATCTGCCTTTCAAACAGAAATGGGGAAGGGGGAGAAAAGGGCTGGGGAAAACATTTAGGATAAGTACCATGTGACACAATTAAGATAGTTTTGCAAGACATTTTTTAAATTGCCAGAATAATTTAAATGGGAGAAGGGGTGCTAAAAATCTGATAAAAGAATTATAATTCTGTGACAATGCTCTTATAATGTACAAAGAATGACAAAATAAGACCTGCTGAGGTGGGTTAAAAAAATGTAGCTTATACATGACAAATTGATTGTTACCTAGTGTCATCTGTGTCATTCTAATTTCTGCCTTAAGTCAAACAGATCAATAGTGCTATTTCTTGAGTTACATGCATAGGCATAACTCATGTTTAGCTATGCATACTCCAAGGCCTATGTAAGTTTTTGGCCATCTACACTTACTCCTCTCTTCCTTTGATGTACTACAGATACAAGAAACGTGGGTCAATTACAAAGAATAGGTAGAGGGAAAAAAAACTGTAAATGAGAAAGCAATTTAAAATGGAAGCAAAAACCTTAATCTAGAAACTGTCTAGTTAATTTACCTATATGGTCAGTATGTACATTAAAAGTAGAGCAGTTTTACCATATTAAAGTCAAATACATTGGAATTGACAGTGAAACATCTCCAAACACATTTTACTAATATCTTACTTAACCAAATGTTTTTCCGAATAGTTGCATCTAGATCAAATTTTTGTTAAAAGGACCATTTTAAGTGGGTACCTAGAAAAATATTCCTCGATGCCAATACACACCCCCTACTATTCATTCTTTCCAAATGAACATCGGTTTGGACTTAAGTGGAGCAGGCACCCCCCTGTCCCCAACACCTGTGGGAAGCAGCGTAAGCAAAGATCAGTAAATACACCCAAGTATATATTTCACCGTTTCGCAGCTGGACATTCTTTTCATGCTATGATCCCTTACCTACCACAAAGGGGAAAAGCCAATTACCGGTGGGAATTTAAACTTAAAACGCGCGTACACACCATCTGCACGCCTATTTCGGTCTAGTTTTAAAACACTGAAATCCCCATATATCAAGCACGGGCCCACACTGGGTCTGCCAGACGGTACAACTATAACCGTCTCCCCTTACAACTTTTCTCTCGAATTTTCTGCTAAACGTCCTGGTGTTTCGCCTTGACTTCCCGAGCACCTTGCAGCTCCAGCTGCACCCGGAGCCGAGCCTCCACCTCGCTCGCACGTCTAATAGCGCGGAGGGAGGGAGGGGGCGAGGGAGGGAGTGTGTTTCTCGGTGGGTAAGTGCGCGCGCGCTCCCGCGCGGCGCCCCACCCCCACCCCGAGACTTTTCTTTAGTGGAAAACGGGGAGATTCTCAAGATGCTTCTTTCGGGCGAAAACTCAGCATCAAAGCCTCACACCGGCGAGTCGACCACGACAGGATTCGGTGTTTTTTGGCTGCGCGGTGCAACTTCGCGAAACGCCGCGCCCCGAGTTCCCGCAGCAGCAGGGAAGCGGGTGGAGAGGACCCCGGACGGAGCGGCGAGGGCCGGGAAAAGTGAAAGGGCCGAGTCTCCGGGAAGGCGCTGAAGTTTGCCGCGGAGATCGTGTTTCCGCGGAAATCTGCGTCCGCTCCGCTCCCCCCGCTTGCTTCCAGGTGGAACTCGTTCGCGGCCACCCGGCCCACGGACGCCGCAACCTTCCCA
>NW_006290632.1:279590-285483 GCF_000327345.1 Myotis davidii | reverse complement strand
GGTCGCCCCGAAGACCCGGGTTCACACCAGCAGCCCAACCTGGATTTTGTTACACTGCCTTACATAGATTCAATATATATATATATATATTTTTTTTTTCAGACTTCACAAGTTTGGGGGTTACCCTGGGCTTTCGGGGTATTTCTCATGTGGACATTGGCATTGAGTGGTGGAGAAAAAAGGACAGTAGGAAAATGCCTTTCCTTTTACCATTGAAACTGAGGCTTGTGATTTCCCCCCAAGGTCATCAGAATCTGTTTTATTTAGAGGTCTTAAGACAGTTGCCAGCAGATAAAAGAATAAGCAAAAACACAAATCTACGCCGATTCGTTATTCAGTCTAAAAAAGTAATTTGGGCCAGAATTGTCTCTATGAGGAAGGATTCGTTTCCTACACTGAAAACAGTTCCTCGGTAAACATTTAAAAAGTCCTTTAAATTCAGGTTATTCTTCATTTCTCGTGTTACATAAGAAGTTAGCCAAGATTTCTTTCTAGTGTTATAAAGATGCAGCTGCTGCCAACCACGTCCCTTTACCGTCTTTGAGTAAAGGAAAACAAAACTGCCTTTGGTTAAAATCTGTTAGAAAGTTATTTGTTGGTAAATCTGTCACGTCATTCCAGCAGAAGTTCTGTTCGTTTGTTCCCCACCCTGCTCTTCTCTCCGTATTTCTCTAAAGGTAAACGTAGTAGACCAAAGCAGGAGAGAGGTGTTTAATTTCTCGGTATCTCTCACTCTCTAATTTTGGAAAGGCATGCCTAAGATTCCTTACTCCAGCCACTGCCTTGCATCTGAATGGTACCTAATAGGTTCAGTAAGGTCTGCAGGTACTTCTTTCCGTTACAAGCCATAGGCAGGGAAGAGGACGCTAAGGAAAACTTGCAATGAAAGTAACGGTAGAGGGGAGGAAAGGAGAAAAAGAAGAGAGGAGGAAATTGCGGAGAGAGAGTGGAGACTTCAAAGTGCAGGACTAATTCTCATACTGCCTGTATAGATTGGAAAGTTCATGCATTTAAATGCATTTCTTGACCTTTGTACTAAAAGTCCTTGAAAATACAAGAAGCCAATTCAAACTCGTAACTTTGATTTTGAAATGTTACGTACTCTAGCCTATATGCCCTACAATATTTTAAAAATTATTTCCTAGATCAGAAATTTCATAACCATGGACATGTATTGACCCAAAGCAAAGTCAGATAAGTCAGGGCTTTTTAAAGGAAACAACATACAGAAAGTGAAAATTACACCTTCTTTATACATTAATATTTCTCTAAAACAAACATGGTACCAAGAATCAGGACATGATAGTAGAGGGAAAAAAGACTTGAAATCATTTTCATTAAGACACCAAAAACTAAAAAAAAAAAAAAGCCATGGTTTTTGAGCAATAATTTTCATAACTCATTATTTTTGGTCAGCCCACAATATTCATTTTGATTCAAGGAACCTGAAACTTTAGGACTTTGTCCCTTATTAATACTGTTAGTCTAAACCTGCTTACCAGTACAAATAAGCTAACAAATTTTTATTGTTTTTATGAGACGTGGTCTTCCTCAAAAAAAATGAACCATGCAGTTTTCAATACAAATAAAAATCTGAGAATGGAAATTGGGGCCAAAATTCTATGGTTGAAAATGGTCAGATATCTATAATAATAAAAGTGTAATATGCAAATTGACCAAATGGCGGAACAAACGGGGCTGCGAAGGCCTACTCTTGCATGAATTTCTTGCGTCAGGCCTCTAGTCTACAAATAAAAGAAAATAAAGAGCAGAAAATAAAACAAAAATGAAAGGATAAGGTGGCATCTTTTAAAATTGACAGAAGCCATGCCTTCAAAGAAATAGCTTTAAACACCCTCCCTACCACCCAAAAGGAGAAATTTTGAGACAAAAAATTTAGTCTACACACACACACACACACACACACACACAGGAGAGATAGAGTAAATATTACCAGCCCTCTTAAATCAACTATTCATCTTATCTAAAATAAGAAATTTAAACAGTTGTTCTACTATAGTGGATAAGTAAAATCACTTGAAGCTTTGTTCTTCATTTGCTTTGAAAAAAATTGGTAGAATAAGATTTTAGTAAGACATTTTAGATTTTTAATTTAAATATTCACACATTTCTAGTTCTTCAACACATTCTATTAAAGTATTCATATCCATAGCCTTTTTAGGATCAAAAGAGATGAAAGCCATAAAACAATGTTATCAAAATTCCAGCTTTGAACCATCAGTGTTAACACAACAAGATGCAGATGTTTGACATAATTTAGCCTCAAAAGAATTTACCCTACAGAAGCAACTACACCCCCTGCTGGAAATTTCTGATCATAACTGCTTTGAATTTTATAGCCTCAACCAAGAACATATAAAAAGCCAAATAAAAAGACTTTCCATTCATGACAAAATTGACCATTACATTTTGTCTGTCTGATACAAAACATACTTTTTGGGAACAAACTACTTCAGAATATCACCTTGATTACATACAAAATACACAAAGTTGGAAAATAATGAAGGCAATAACCAAAGCACTGAAAGATTGTCTAATTTCCCATTCATTGACTTTCACAACTAATTTCTACCCCACCCCACCCCACTTCACCTGCCTAGACTTCTGTCTTTCTCCCTATGTCTTACAGGATGAGAGAAGGCAGGGTAAGATATGTCATTCTGACTAGAATGCAAATAATGATACACTAATAACCATAGTAGCCATTTGCTGAGTTGTGCTGAAAGATTTTCTCCAAATTTGTTTTATGGCTACCAATGATATTTTCAGCCTGAAGAAAAGGTGCTAATTATGTCTTGGCTGTTATTGTAGAAAATATTTTGACAAGAGTTAGGTAATTGTGAGCATGGGACTGGAACAGTAGGAAAGTAATGCATTGACCTTCCTGGCTTTTTGTTCCACTGGGCCTTGTTCTGTTGATTTTCCAGACTGAAATCCCAAAGATGGTATCAGAGACTAACTTCAAAATGTCATGTTCATGCCCCTCTGGTCCTAGGGCATAACTGAAACCATGAAAGCAGAACTCTATTTTTTGAATAATTAGTATTTTATAAAGATTATTTGTAATGCACAGTCCGTTTAAAGGAATAACAATTCATTCAGGTCCCACCAGCTCAAATAGTTTAATTAGACAAAAATCTTCAAGTTATTTCCTTTCACAAAAGGAGGTATTTTTGGGCCATCTGGACCCTCCATTGAGTTTTTATGAAAGATCACAGCTTGAATTTAATCAACCCCAATAAGGTTAACCCCATAAAGCTAAAAAATAATTGCAAAGGTTCCTAACTGAATTCTCTGAGATTGTTACCAGTGTCGTTTGTAAATCATTACAATGGGAAGCAGGAACGTGTATTGTTTGACTACTTAACCACAGAACATAATTTTTGTGAATATCTCTTATTCCTCCTCTCTTCAGGTCAAATTTGGATTGTGAGCCCCTCTAGATAGGGATCACAAATTAACGTTTGGCCCTGCACAATAACTAGAATGTTACTAGTAGAAAGCTCAATAAATGTTTGATAATAAACTAATATGAAAAACTAAGTTTTATGGTTTTCTGTGGATTTATTGATAACAGAAGGTTTTTGAATATATTTTAAGTACCAGCTGAGATACTCACTTTGGAAAATACAAATCATTTAAAGAAATTGCTGAGCATTGGCTGGTATGGCTCAGTTGGTTGAGCATCATCCCGTTCACCAAAAGGTTGCCAATTTGATTTCTGGTCAGGGCACATACCCAGTTTTGGGTTTGATCCTCAGTCCGGGTCCGTGCAGGAGGCAGCCAATCAATGTTTCTCTCTTGCATAGATGTTTCTCTCTCTCCCTCTCCCTTCCTCTCTTTCTAAAGTCAATAAAAACATATTTTGTTAAAAAAAATTGCTGAGCCGAAACCGGTGTGGCTCAGTGGATAGAGCGTCGGCCTGTGGACTGAAGGGTCCCAGGTTCGATTCTGGTCAAGGGCATGTACCTGGGTTGCGGGCACATCCCCAGTAGGGAGTGTGCAGGAAACAGCTGATCAGTGTTTCTCTCTCATCGATGTTTCTAACCTTCTATCTCTCTCCCTTCCTCTCTGTGAAAAATCAATAAAATATATTAAAAAAAAATTGCTGAATTAGCCCGTGAAAGTTGAGTTAGATGTTCTTCCCCAAGTACAATCCACACTTTTCTACATAACATCTCTTTAGTAGGTAAATGTGAATCACTAGCAACAAAAAGCTGTGGATCCAAAACATCAGGGAACATTTTAAAGAACTGGTGCAGCATAAGAATTTCTGAAATCAATAATAAAGTGTCTAATCACTTCACAATGAAGACTTTGTCATTTTTCACTATTACTATAAGCTGCAGTAGGTGGTAAATGTTTGAATTGCCACATCATGCTTCTGCGTTGTCTTCAAAAAGCTTTCAAATAACAATGTCATTTTTCTGATGGATGCATAGCTTCTTTCAACATATTTACTACATAGTGAGAAATAATAATACTCATCTTTTCCCAAATAGGCTTCTCATCTCTCTTCAAGCTATAACACATACTTTTTTATTTCTAGCTTTGGTTCCCATAGGAATATACATTGAATAACTGTTTTTTTATTGTTTCACCCCCCAAAATATTTACATTAAGAATTCTGAGATTTTACAAGTATGATAACAGAGTATAAGTAAAATAGCAGAAAATCATAAAGAGCTACATGTGTCCTATAAATAAAATTCTTATAAAATTGAATGGAAACAATATTTAAAATATTTTAAAAGTAAACATTTATTGAGGTAGAAAAATGTCCCTAATATTTTACGTGAAAAAAAAAATCAGGCTACAAAGCAATAAAAGGTATATGAAAAGAAAATATTTTAGCGTGGCTGGCTCAGTGGTTGAGCATCAACCTATGAACCAGGAGGTCACAGTTCGATTCCTGGTCAGGGCATATACCTGGGTTGCAGGCTCAATCCCCGGTGTTGGGTGTGCAAGAGGCAGTCAATCAATGATTCCCTCTCATCACTGATGTTTCTATCTCTCTCCCTCTCCCCCTCTGAAATCAATAAAGATATATTTTTTAAAAATAAAAGAAAATATTTTAAAATCAAGATGACAATATTATTGGCTTACATGTTTACCAAGATTTAATCTAGACGGTGGGATTATAGCTGTTTATTTTCTTTTTGCTTTTTTAATTTTTTGCAGTGAATATATTTATTGTGCAATAAAATTTGGATTATAGGTGTTGAAAATTGAGAGAGATTGTATAAAGCAGGATGAGGCAAACTGTCTTGAAGCAATTGAACTGTCTGCTCCTTATATCCCTTTATTTTCTCTTTTATTTTTTCCTTTTCTTCTCTCTTTTTTCTTTTTGATTTTTCTTGTTCTTTTCTTTTTCTCTTAATTATATCTTGGGCCTTTTCCAGGCCACCTTGGTTCTGTCTGCAGCAACCTCTGATGTAATGGAATGAAGTGGTCCAGGCAAACATATTACTGCTACCTTGTATTGTCTTTGATTTTTTTTAAAGTTCTTACAGACCAAAACAAATCAAGCAAAGAACATTTTATTATATTTAATGACTATTTTAAATGATATAATTTTACCTATAATATTACCTATATTCCTGATGGTCTCATGGCACAGATTCTATTTTTAAACTTTTCTACACTAAGATTCTTTTTTTTTTTAAAAATATATTTTATTGATTTTTTACAGAGAGGAAGGGAGAGAGATAGAGAGTTAGAAACATCGATGAGAGAGAAACATCGATCAGCTGCCTCCTGCACATCCCCCACTGGGAAGTGCCCGCAACCCAGGTACATGCCCTTGACCGGAATCGAACCCAGGACCTTTCAGTCCATAGGCCGACGCTCTATCCCTTGAGCCAAAACGTTT
>NW_006290632.1:276949-277641 GCF_000327345.1 Myotis davidii | reverse complement strand
TTGATTTTTTACAGAGAGGAAGGGAGAGAGATAGAGAGTTAGAAACATCGATGAGAGAGAAACATCGATCAGCTGCCTCCTGCACATCCCCCACTGGGAAGTGCCCGCAACCCAGGTACATGCCCTTGACCGGAATCGAACCCGGGACCTTTCAGTCCGTAGGCCGACGCTCTACCCATTGAGCCAAACCGGTTTCGGCAAGATTCTTTTAAAAAGTGTTCCAGTATAGACAATAAATAGTTTCTTTAATACTGATAAACCTGAGCTGATGTTTCCACATGGTCTGGTATTTCCTCTTGTACCATAAGGTTTATGATTAAATGTCTTCCATCACCCCAGGGAACTAAGGGTTGCTTTTCTAAGTTGGGGCATTTGTCTTGTAGTGCTCCTCCTCCACTATATCCTCCTTAGCACAGTACAATCAATTACCAGTTTAAAGAAAAGATAGAAATGGTCTTACTACAGTGCAAAGGAATGCTGGGGCACATATTAGTCTGAGGTAGAAAGACCACCAAACTGGGACTACAGGGACCTGAATTTGTGTCTCAGGTTCTGCTTATTGTATGAGCTTCAGAAATCTTTGGATCTCTCTGAGCTGACATTTCCACATCCACAAAAATGATTTCTTTGTTACTCTGACATTATTTGGTTTGAAATTATTTTACAGAGTTAGCCCATAGACCAGGCTTCAC
>NW_006290632.1:259689-276937 GCF_000327345.1 Myotis davidii | reverse complement strand
CTCTTTCCTGGTTCACAATTTAACACCCACTGAAACATACCATCACACCCAGGACAAAGTTGTTACTCTCTTCCCTGTTGATTTTGTTTGGGGCCCTTCATCCTCCTCCCATTCCCCAAGCGGGAGTGGAGAGAGACACTTTATCCCGATGAAACCAAGTTAATTTGTATTTCTCTAAAACCCATCCCTAAAATCTATTTCATTAGGTTTGGACCTCCAGATTTTCCAGAACAAGCCTGCCCCAACCTTATTATAAGGTTAGCTGCTCTGAACTTTCTTTGCCAAAAGGTTGCCTTGTAGTTTCTAAACCCTCAGTTCTTTATATTTCCACAATTTACTCATCACCCCCCCCCCACTTCCCTACCCTCATCCCCAAGGGTACAATCCAGAGCATCCAAGTAACCAATCCAGGGTTCCCACAATCCTATTCAGTGGTCCATTCAGGCTGCTCATGGTCTCACCCATGTCTTTATCTGCCTTGTACCCATTTAGTCAGTCCTGTTTCCATCTTCAGCCTCAGACTATCTATCTCTAAGGATTTGCCTATTCTGAACATGAATATAAATAGAGTCATACAATATGTGGTCTGTGCATCTGGCTTCTTTTTCTCATCATAAAATTTTTGAGGTTCACCCATATTTTAGCATGCACAATAATTTTCTCCTTTTCATTACTGAGTAGTATTTTATTGTATGGATAAACCACACTTTATCTATTCACCAGTTAGTTGACATTTAGATTTTTTCCACTTTTGGGCTATTATGGATATTAGCGCTATAAACATATAAATGTTTGCATGAATATGTTTCCATTTCTTTTGGATAGATGCCTTTAGGCAAAATTGATGGATCATATAGTAAATTTATGTTTAATGTTATAAGAAATGCCGCCCTGATTGGTTTGGCTCAGTGGATAGAGCGTCAGCCTGTGGACTCAAGGGTCCCGGGTTCGATTCCAGTCAAGGGCATGTACCTTGGTTGCGGGCTCATCCCCAGTAGTGGGTGTGCAGGAGGCAGCTGATCAATGTTTCTAACTCTCTATCCCTCTCCCTTCCTCTCTGTAAAAAAATCAATAAAACATATTAAACAAAAAAAAACATATTAAACAAACAAACAAACAAAAGAAATGCCAAACATTTTCCAAAGTGGTTGTACCATTTTACATTCTCATCAGCAATGTATGAAGATTCTAGTTTCTCCACAACCTAGCCAATACTTGTTATTGTCTGTTTTTTTTTATTATTATAACCATTCTAATGGGTCTACAGTGAAATATTTTCTTCTCTAGGGCATTCTTACAGGCAGTTTACTTAATTGGCAATACAAAGTCATTATGTAGACTTTCTTTCCCCATCCCTTCCTTTGCAAACAGAATAGCTTCACGCCAGTTTTCTATTTGATTTTTGTTGTTAGAAATAATATACTCATTCTATCAGAACATCTGGGTGAAGGATGATTAAATAGTGAGCAATGTGCTCCCTGATCCAGGGCAATCGGGATCTCTATCTCAATAACATGAGCCTTGAGCAGGACTTTTGAGGCATTTCAATCAAAAGTAACTGCAACTAATCTTTGGGGGTTTTGTTTGCTTGTTTGTTTTTAAAAATATATATTTTTATTGATTTAAAAGAGGAAGGGAGAGGGAGTGAGAAATAAAAAGATCAATCATGAGAGAGAATCATTGATTGCCTGGGGATCAAGCCCCCAACCCGGGCATGTTCTTGTGACCTCCTGGTTCATAGCCAGTGAGCCACACCGACCAGGCTACAACTAACCTTCTTGGTGCCTGATTAATTTTCATTTAACTCATATTTTCGAGAGTGACTTAACTCTTTTAAGTGAAGAAAATATAATTTTAGAGCACTTCCAAGTGATCTTTTCATTTTATACCTGGAAACACCGCCATGCCTTTTAATATTTTGCAGTGCTAGGCAACTACTTGGCCCCAAAGAAATCATGTGCCACACCGATTTAGGGGTTAGAAGGTAAAGAGGCTATTGCAGTTTGGATACTCAGTTCTGATTTACTCTATGTACATCCACAGTGCGGCCTGCGGGTTCATGTTATTGTGGTATGCATTCCAAGTGCCATCCTAACTCTAATAAAAGACCTCTGGCTTTGACAGTGTTCTGTATGTTTGCTTTGTATTAGGACTGGCTGCTAACAATTTTTTAAGTTTACCTGAGGGTAAAACGCTTTACCTTCCCCAATCATCTCATCACTAACTTGCTGTAATCCGCTGCCACAACCCACCATTCAGATACAGATTTTTAGCTAAATCCTCACAATAGGTATTTGCAAAGGTGTTTTTCCAGGTCAGATGCCACTATGTATACCTGAAGCTTAGAGGGAATGCTTCTCTATCAAACCCCCTAAGACATAAAGACAAACACTCTGTGGCATTGCTGGGATGAAATGTCCTCATTTGAAAATGGTAAAGTCTTCATAGAAAGTGGAAACACTTTAGAAATGCTGATGACCTGGAGACCTAAGAAATCTCTTGAGTCCTATTACCTTGATCCAAATCTTATTCAGTTTTAGGTTCTAGATTAATTTTGTTGAGAGCTCTTATTGTTAAAGAGTTATATAGTAAGTGTAAGCTGGTTATAGAGTAATACTTTTTGTTTACTCTGGATTATTTTATATGTGAAAAATATTTGGAGTTTGATAGATATGATCCCAAATTTGTTCAGATATAAAAAAATATGAATATTTAAATAGCCTGGAAGGAAATATGTAAAATATTAATAGTGACTATCCTGGGTAATTTTCTTTTTAAAAAAATTTCTGAAAATTTTTTATCATATATACTTTCTTACATATTCATCTTATATACTTTCTCATATATACTTTCTTACAATTTAAAAAAGAGGATATTTCTCAATGCTGCACATAGTAGTCATACCTTCTCATTCACAACATTCCTTAAAATTATACTGACTGACAGAATATAATGAACAAGAGCTTTGAAACTGAGATAGATCATCTCTTTGGAATACCATTTTGATATACTCTCTCATTCAACAATTATCAATTTGTACCCTCTATGTGCCAAAGGCTGTGCTCAAATCAGAAATATAAATATGAAAGACATGGATCATGCCTGAAGTTATCTCATTTTCATGTCCTGAGATTGAATCTTAACTGAAAAGTAAGCCCATAGATTACATCTTGTAATAAAGAAAAAATAAGTCTTTTAATTTCTATTATTCTATAAGAGCTTCATCATTTACAATTTCTAATTTCAAACATGTTAAACCAATTAGATAGATAGATAAAATCTTCTGAAATGACAAACTTAAATGGACAATCATTTTTTCTTAATCAAACTAACCAACTAACTTGTTCAAAGTAATTTTGTGATTAGGGTATTTTCAGATTCATATTCTGAATATTGGAGGCACTTTGAATCAACTCATTTTCCTCCTGTCTTGTCATATTTGTAGTATTGTGGCTTTGTTTTTTTGCAGTCTTTAGGTTAGTGCCATACCACCAAATGACATAGAGGCCATTCCAAGACTGAGTGAAGTCTTGTTTTAACTGGCACATAACTGTTTTCATTTGGGTTCCTGAGGAATTTGAAAGTCTGCAACTCATCCAAAATAAGGGCATTCCACAAATTCCATTTCATAAAAGCCATCCCTTTTTCATATACTGTTTCTATTTCCTCCAATAGCAGGACATTCCAAAAAAAGTGATAAAGGGAAATGCTTTAGACAAGCAAACACAGAATTCTTACTCAGTAAGTCCTATTGGTGGATTATTAGTAGCAGCAGGAACAGTAATAATAGTATGGAAAAATAATAATCATAATATAACATAAACATAAACACTTTTAAACAAATTTAGAAAAATACGATAATTAAAAATATCAATATTTGGGCCCCGGCCAGGTTGCTCAATTGATTGGAGCGTCCTCCCTTATCCCAGTCCGAGTGCATACCTAGGTTGCAGGTTTGATCCCAGGTTGGGTGCATATAGGAGGCGCAATTAGGAGGCAATCAATCAATGCTCCTCTCTCTCTCTCTCTGTCTCTCTCTCTCTCTCTCTCTCTTAAATCAATAAAAACATATCCTTGGGTGAGAATTAAAATGATTTTGTGTATCTATCTATCTATCTATCTATCTATCTATCTATCTATATCTATATATCTATATATATATATGGTGCATGTATTAGTACAATATAATAGTTACAATTCAGTTATGTGTGTTATTTCTCAATTGTTTAAACAAAAACTAAGTTTCTCTGGGTTGCCAAACTTTTAGCCTAAAGATTAGTTTTTCTTTCAAATGAAAAGTTTATTTGGATCTGAAGTACTGCAAATACAAAGAGAAACGAATAGATTCTGCTATGGAAAGGTGTTAAGGAAGACCTTGGCTATCTTCCCAATGTAAGATTACTCCTGTGGCATCTTGTTTCCTGAGAAAGACAGCATATGGAAGCTCCCCACATATGTGGGTCAGCCTCTTTTGATGTGTGGGTAAAACTTATTAAAGTTAATGCGGATGAGGCGTGTACATCAAGGCAAGCATGGGATCCACAGAATATAATAGCTGAGAAAGTCTTTGAGAACATTCTGTGAATGAGCAGTTGGTTTGTTGAATTGTAATAAGGGTTGTGTTCCAGGTCCTCATTTCATCTGGGAGAGCCTTGGAATGTTTTCTTGAACCCTTCCTTTGTGCAGACTCATGGCAGAGTGTTTTGTTCCAGTGATGTGCTGTGCATGGTCTACTCACGGACCACAATTTAATACAAATACTTCTGAGTGCACTAACTTGTGGGAAATACGCTCCATGAGAGCGGAAGTAACTTGGATTCTTTTACTTGAGAAAAGAAAAACTATTTTAAAGCATATAAAGGATGCAGTGACAAATGAACAAAAGGAAATGAGCTGATACTACCATAAGGTTAAAAAAGAAGGAATACCTGACAGTGCTGATTTTAAAAATAAGATACTATACGGTTTTGCAGCTTCTCTAGTGAGATTTAAAAACTGGAGTCAGGAGTGCCACTAGGTAAGTCAAGATAAAGGACCAGTATCATATTCCTATGACACTACTCTTGTCAAGTAAAAAATGCCATTAAAATAAGATGTTCTGTGTGTCTTAACACCCCTATAAAACAAGAAGATTACCTTTCACTTGGTATGAGAGCACAGAGTAAATAATGCTCCAGTGGCACGGGGTACATACCAGAGTTATTATCGTCTTGTTTTGTCTCACTGGATTACTGTCGGAGCCCGCTCATCTTTGCGTCAGGAGTCCTGGTCCTCTATTCCAACAGCTACTACTACTACTACTACTACTACTACAATGAATAATAATAATAAAGTAACTAATAAAAAAATCATTATCCCTTTAATATTTGTGGCATTTTAAATCATTCCAAATTTTAATTAATAGTTAGAAGAAGGAATATTGTGTTATGGTTCCCAAAGTTTTCATATTCACTTCAAAAAATTTCAGTGTTTTCCATGTGATAGTATTTTGTGAGTCTATTGATGAGAAAAATACAAAATGACAACAAAAAAAAACCTACATAAATTTTCTTATCATTTAAAAATGTGTGCATTTTGTTAACCCCTATAGCATTTCTGTACATTTGAAAATTATACCGGTGAGACACTATATGTTATATTTCCAGACAACATTTGGCATGCATATTCAAAGGTCCCAACAAAAGTCAGCCCTCTAAGGAAGTAATGACCAACCTGAGTTGAGGAGATCTGGGTCTGCAATAGCTGTTTGGACACATGAGCAAATGTCTTCTCTTTTATGAATCTTAGTTTTCTCATCTATGAAACAAGGTAGTTGGACTAGCTGCTCTTTAAGAATCCTTTGAGCTCTAAAACTCCTTTGATTGTATTATGTCCTTATTTAGCAACCATACAAAATTGGATTTAAATGTCACATGTGGTTGTAAATATCAATATGTGGCAATATTAATATGTTTTTCATGGTAGGGAAGTTGGTCTTATAAAAATTTATCAATATTTTTATACAATTATGTTTAGTTAATCCAATATAAATATCCAGCATGCTTATTATTAAATACTATTTTATATTTAATATTTCCTTTAGATCTTAAAAATTAGGTTTTAACATACTTGTCCTTATAGATTGAAACAGTGAAGTCTGTCTAAGGAATCACAAAGTCAGTTAATTAAATAGTTTAAAATGGAGCTGTCATTAGGAGATAATTTCTGCAAAGAATGCTAAAAGAATTTGTTTATGCTCTCTTCATAGTAATGAGTAAGTTATTGAAATAATCACTGTAGGTGACTTTCTTCTCTAAAATTATCACTGTCCTAATTACTGAAGACTATTAACTCAGTATTTTGATTGCAATTGATTAAAAGATTATAATGCTGCTGTACCAGAGTTTGTGTGTATTTTTAAATGCTGAAGTTGAACTATACCTTAAAATATTTAATATTAATATTATTATTGCTTATGTAAATAGCATTTGCAGGAAAATTTTGAGAGTGATTGAGTTAGTGGAATTCTAACAAGTGCTGTTCTTAGTAAGTTTCAATAAATTATTATTAAACCCAAAACTTTTTAATTAAAAATATCAAGTTGCATTTTAATTAATTAATTAATTATGAGAGAGAGAGAAACATCAATGTGAGAATGAAACGTAGATTGGCTGCCTCCTGCATGCCTCCTACCAGAGATCAAGCCCAACCTAGGCATGTACCCTGACCGGCAATTGAACCAACAATCTTTGGGGCACAGGACTCCGCCCATCAACTGAGCCTCACCAGCCAAGGCCACATTTTAATTTTTAAAAAATATATTTTTATTGATTTCAGAGAGGAAGGAAGAGGGATAGAGAGATAGCAACATCAATGATGAGAGAGAATCATTAATCAGCTATCTCCTGCATCCCCCACACTGGGGGTTGAACCCACAACCTGGGCATGTGCCCAACCGGAAATTGAACCGTGACTCCTGGTTCCTAGGTCAAGCCTCAATCACTGAGCCACGCTAGCCAGGCATATTTTGACTATTTTTAAAAAGTAAGTTTATATACAAAGCTAATGACTTTTTACACAAATACATTTATATAACACTTAAACACCATGCACACATCTCTTTTTCTTTCTTTTTTTTTTTTATCATTTTGAACTCTCAGTGGGTATTTCAAGTAGCCAAAGGAATAACTTTCATTAACAGTACCATTATTTTAAAGCCTAATCACAGGAAAACATTTTTTTTTTTGTTTTAAAATACTGGGAGTCTAGAAATAGAGTTCTACTCCAAGAAACTTGGGATAGCCAATGTTTAAAGAGCTATTAAGCATTTAAGGTACTTAGAAGAAGGGTAGCTATTAATTTGGAGCAATAGAATTGTGGTCCAGAATAAACCGGTACTAGTTTAACAAGGGTTTAGTATGCTTACATTTCACCTAGGTATAAAAATTATATTGAGTAAAAATCTAAGCAGTCATGTCAAGGTAAGCATGATGAAAGTGCAGGGATTTAGCTGGCAATGGAAAGGAAAAATTAAAGCCCAAATCATAAAGATATTAAACCCAAAAACTTTGATAGAACCAGGGATTATGGCATTGTGACTTTTCTCAACTCAACTTTTCCTTCTTTTTATACTTCTCAGCCCTGAGTGAATTAGGATGATGAGCCACATTGCAGGCCCCTGGAAGGAGTTGCCCTCCTTCATAGTCACTCATCTGTGTGGATATAGTTGCACTCATGGAATCTGGCTGCAAGCTGGAGCAAGCTTTGCACCCTGATTAAGCACTTGCAAATGCAAGGCTGCTGAGCAGTCTCTTGATGAAGCTTTCCCAGGATTTCTTGGTCCGGTAAAGATATTTTTAAAAAAATATTCTGATTAAGGAATGGTTCACATACAATCTGGAAAGTGCTGCATGAGATAAGTAGGGTCAAAAGCAAATAGGCCCTTGGCTGGGCACTGCATGATGGGAGGACAAAAAATGGGAATCTAGACACAGACAAAAATAAAAACTTGAGCCTTGGTTGGTTTGCTCAGTAGTTAGAGCATTGGCCTATAGACCAAAGGGTCACAGGCTTGATTCCCAGTTGGGGCACGTGGGGCAACCAATTGATGTGTCTCTCTTACGTCGATGTTTCCCTCTCTACCTTACTCCTTCCTCCTTGTACTATCTCTAGAAATCAATGGGAAAAAAAGAAAACATTAAAAAAAAACTTGAGAAACACTACTATAGTTTTAATGCTTTAAAAAAGTTCAGAAATTAATTTCAGCTTTACATAATCACACAGGGAGCAATTAAATGAAACAAGACAACCTGCTTGTTTAGAAATTAATTTCTATGCTAATTTTGAACCCTAAATTTTTGCTAATCCTGTTTTAGTTTAATCACTTTTACAAAAGCACACACATTTAACCATTTCCCAAATGCAACTATTAAGTAGTTTTCATATCATATTTTGTTTTGATAAAGGTCTTATCATTCTTGCCCTCGTCTGAAAAAGAACAAGAAGGCAATCAAACCTAAACACAACCCCACACAAATTTGGGAATGTTTCTTGGTACAAATGCCCTTGAGAAATCCACATTTTTATAAATCATTTTGGTCCAACCCAATTGATCCAAGGTCTCTACAACACACTTCTTTAATCACTTCCATGTGCTAAGAATCAAGTAAATTACCAAATAATGGGTGGACTTAATGTCTTTTGGTGTCATGGTGCCTTTTGGCATATTAACAAACACCAAATCATACAGTAGTCACTTTTTAAAGTAAGTAGTTATCTCTCCTATACAAAGACTGAGTACTAGATATTGCACTTGGTGCTGGAGATATGAAGATAAAGGCAAATCCCCTATCTTCCCTGTTTAATGGGAGAGACAGGAGAACAATATTAAGTTATAGATAAGCATGCTAGAACGCTCTCCATTGGAAGTGGGGGTGTACCAGGGAAGGCTTCCATCACCAAGGAGTTGATGACCAACCAGAGTCTGAAAAGGGAGAAGGAGCTACAATAGTGAAGAGAGTAGGGAAGGGCCAAGGAATGGGCACATGTGCGGGGAGAGGGAGGAGTTTGATTTGATTATTGTGTTTTCCTTAGTCATAAACTTTTTTTTTAATTAAAAAAAAAAGAGATGACAGAAACCTGGTAGAAGCCATTTGGAAAGACAGATGATCTGTGATTACCCTAGAATGCAGTTCACAGTTTTATTGCTTCAGGGCAAGAGAAAGGAGTCAATGATCTCCAAGGACTCTTCTACTTTAAAAATTTTTTTATTTTTATTTGAAGCCACGGCACAAGTTTTGTAGTAAAGTGATAAGAAGATTACCTTTCTTTTCGACCAAAGCAGTCAGGATAGGTGGGGGAGGTACTGGGAGAAAATACAGGAAAGAGTCTAGGAGGCATGGCCAAACAACCCATAAAAACGATCGTCTGATAGTCTCCCCAAACTGTATGGTCCTAGTTCCTCAATCCACCTTGAACATTATTTATAACTTCCCATTTGAGCGACTGTGATATATCTCATTCTTAGAAATCTTTATGATCTTTTTAGAAAAGATAGCTCAAAGCATGACCCATATAGTCGTACCTTACATCTCTCATTTTTAACACTTAAAAATTCAGGATTCTTAGATGTTTCCCTTTCAGTGATACAAAGGAAATAATGAAAGCATTTGTCTTCCCCAACCCCTTATCCCCAAAACCCAAAGAATGTACATTCAATTTCTCAGCAATCATTTTGTAGGGCTTCAATAAAACTGGATTGCAACAGTCTCATCTACTGAGAAGCACTTCATTCCATATTTGCTAGCCCCCCTAAAATTCATTCTGTTGGACAATTTGTTTTAATTTTATGTTTATTTTTGTTAATCCTCACCCAAGTATATTTTTTCCATTGGTTTTTAGGGAGTGGAAAGGAAGGAAGGAGAGACACAAAGAGAGAAACATCTATGTGAGAAAGACATATTGAGTGGTTGCCTCCTGCACATGCCTTAACGGGGGCCTGGGATGGAACCTGCAACCCAGGTATGTGCCCTTGACCAGGAATGGAACCTGAGACCCTTCAGTGTGCGATCATCGGCCGCACTGAGCCACACTGGGCAGGGCTGTAGAATAATTTTTAAGTGATTACCCATCTAAACACCAGTAGTTAAACGTCCCTTGGATGTGGTACAAGATAAAAGAAATATAAAACTTAAACGGAATTCAACTTTAAAATGAATCTTATGGTGAAAATAAAATATTACAACGTCATTAAAATTTTCTGATTACATTAACATAAGTAGCACAATCTTTCATTTCTCCTTTCTGTTTGAGAACCTAAAGCTTCTATAGCCCTGGCCAGGTAGCTCACTTGGTTAGAGCATCACCAGGATACGCCAAGATTCTGGGTTTGATTCCCAGTCAGGGCATATACGAGAATCAACAAATGAATGCATAAGTAAGGGGAACAACAAATCAATGTTTCTCTCTCTAAAAATCATAAATAAAAAATTAAAAAAGAAGTTAAAGCTTCTTTATGCTGACATCTCAATGTATTCAAAGAATCAGTTAAGCCAGAGTAGAAGCCAACCTTGTGTAAAATGGGGAAGAATAACGAAATAGCAATGTTTACTAAATATTGCAATAGACTGTGCCTTTCAAAAACTGTGTGCCCATTAACACAGAAATTCCACTTCTAGGATTCTATCCTGTTGAAAGGTGAATAGACAAGAATGTCCATTGCTGTACTATTTATAATATTTTATGAAAAGGAAAACAAATTTATCCTGATTAAAAGAGGAATGGATAAATCAATTATGTTAGAACCATAGTATGGAATACTAGGCAACCATTAGAAAGAATAAGATTAATTTATACTTACAAACATAAACATATCTCCAAGACATATTAAGTGAAAAAGATAAAAGCATGTTGCTTAATAAAATATACATAGCTGGATTCTATTTATCTAGAAAATATATGTATCTGCACATATATCTATATATTTAATAGATGAGAAAGGTTTGGAAGGATACATACTCATGGAAGAAAGTGGATGGAGAGCAAGAAAAGTAGGTAAGGATATGTCAAAGATTAATTTCTTGTTATGATTTCATATTGTTTACATTTTTATGATTAAATGTTTTAAAAAATTAAAAAACAGTATTCATCAACTGTTAACTAAAAGAAGAGAATAGTAACAGCAACAAAGAGCCTAAGATAAAAGAAAGTTAGGGCCATAGCATGTGTTAGAGGGGTACTGGAAGTCTTTCTGAGAAGACTGAAAAAAAATCCTATATTGGTAGCAGCTTCTTGTTCTTTTTTTGGTATCAGATAAGGTATTTTCAAACAGTGAATTATGCAACCAAAGAGTATAACATGTCTGATTGGTATGCACTCCAACTTTATACTCTACAGATTATGTCATTTTGTATTATGTGTCAAGCATGTCATTAAAAAAGCATGAAACATATGCTTTTTCCCTGTGATAAGTCACCTTGACTAGGGCACAGAACGAGTAGATTGCAGACTACAGAGTTTTCCAAGTGCCACGTAAGAGCCCGAAAACATAGTGATACTCTTCTCATTTTGATGGCATAAATAACACATGCCATCAAAATCATAGCCCCATCTCACATTAGTTACACTTTTGACAAGCAATTTTCATTCAGTAATGCTTGTTTATGAATATTGGCATAAAACAAAAGGAGACATATATCAGGGTTGTTTTTGTTTTCATTTCAAAAGTATGAAGGAGTATTCAACTATATTTTATAATATTAGTCATTTCCTATAATTATTAGAATTAATGTGTAAAACAAATATTTAAAATGCAATAACTTGAGTAATTATATAGATTTTTGTCCTTTCTTTTTTCTTTTTTCTCTCCCATCCTTTCTTCCTGCCTTCCATAACTATGTATTAAACACATGTTTTGTGTCAAGCAGTTTACTGATTGTTAGGAATCCAAAGATGAGTATGAGAGAATTTCTGCCTTGGATGAGCTTTCAGTACAGTGAGGTAGACCCATATGTAAACATATTCATCTGACTAAAACATGGTGTCATAAACAAAATCCTGATGAGAAAGAAAATAATATTTATTGGGTACCTATTACATGAAGAGCACTATGTTAGATGTTTTATATACATTACTCACTGAACATTCACATTTAATCTTCACACCTAAGATTAAATGTAAATGTTAGGTATTTTTACCCTCTTTTTGCAAATGAGAAGCTTAAATTGCAAAAAATAAAAAAATAAAAATAATGCTTAAAATTTTCAAAGCATCTAAGAACTAATCAGCAGTACTATTGAGGTGGTAAAATTATAAAGTTGGCTGGATTAATTGACTTGCCAATAACTGCTCCTGAACTAGAACCTCCAAATTTTGCTACCTACTGCCAAAGTTCATTTTTAGACAGAAAGAAATGGGCTGCTATAGTTCATTATAGTGAAACACAGTGTTTGTCTTTAAAAATTTGGTTTTGAATTTTAAGTATAAGAAGACAACAGTATCAGTTTTATTAACAACTAGAGGCCCACTGCACAAAATTTGTGCAGGGGGTGTGTGTGTCCCTCAGCCCAGCCTGCACCCTCTCCAATCTGTGACCCCTTGAGGGATGTCCAACTGCCCGTTTAGGTCTGATCCCACAGGGCCTAAATGCCTAAACAAGCAGTTGGACATCCCTCTCACAATCCAGGACTGTTGGCTCCCAACCGTTGCTTGCTTGCCTGCCTGATTGTCCCTAACCGCTTCTGTCTGCCAGCCTGATCACCCCCCAACCATTCCCCTGCTGGCCTGGTCAATGCCTAACTGCTCCCCTGCTGGCCTGATTGCCCCTAAATGCTCTCCCCTGCAGGCCTGGTCATCCCCAACTGCCCTCCCCTGCTGGCCATCTTGTGTCCACATGGGGGCGGCCATCTTGTGTGTTGGAGTGATGGTCAATTTGCATATTGCCTCTTTATTATATAGGATTATTATATAGGATTAACAAGAAGAGAAAAGAACAGATAATTGGGCAAGTGAACTTTCCTGAAAACAAAAGTATTGACACCATATGCAGAAAATGGAGGACTCTAGAAATGCTATTGAATGTGTTATCTGACCTCCATTTTACCAAATGTCTTTCATTTCATAGTTTATATGCATTCTTAATATAGAAGATATTTTTCTTCCCTTTCTTGAGGGACAGTGTTGGTTCAGTTTCTGTAGCTAAGAAGTGCCTAGAGGACTTAGGGCTGTGTAATTTTTACATATTATTTCTTGTCAGCTTTTCTGGGGGGAGGAGAGGAGCAGACATTTTTATAGCTGAAGATCCAAGAGTGTTAACTAAAGTGTGAAAGGACAGTTAATGAGCCTTCCTCATAAATACAGTTTAACATTTTCTGTTTTCTTTGTTAATATAGATGAAAGGTAGCTTGTTTGCTTCCTCCTTTTCTTCCAACAAACATATATTAAATACCTCCTGTGTTCCAGGCTTTGTGCTAGGTATTGGGGATACAAAAATGAAGTAGCTCATAGTCTAGCAAAGATAGACCCACAGCGACCATGTGCTAGGTGTTGTACTATATGTTTTACATGAATTATCTCATTTAATAACTAAATAATTCTCAGATAGGTTCTAATATTGTCTCCATTTAGCAAATGAAGACAAGGCTAATCGAGGTTAAGTACTTGCCCAAGGTTAGACATCCAGAAAGTGGCATTACTAGGTGTGTTTGAATTTTAATTACTATGTGAGCCAGCTATAATAGAGATATAAACAAAGAGCTATGGGAGCCAGAAAGGCGTAAAGGGTGTAAGTAGCTGCCTTGGTTTCAGGCAGTGTGGAGATGCTTTACAGAGGAGACAGCACTGAGCTTCACCTTGAAAGAAGAAATAGTGGATGTACACTGGGTGGAGAGGAGTGGAAGGGCCTTGGAGGCTGGAAAAAAACAAAACCATATGCAAAGGCACAGAAGTGTAAAAGGGCATGTCAAGGTTGAAGAAACAGTTCAGGATTAGCAAGAAATGAGTCAACAGACCTAAAGCTAGATGAGGAAGGTTTGCATGCTTCAACAAGGAGCTTAGTTTTTATCCTGTGGGCAGCAGAAAACAAAAAAAAGGAGTAGAATAAAAGATGGTGTGTGTGTGTGTGTGTGTGTGTGTGTGTGTGTGTGTGTGTGTGTTTAGGATAATGCTTGTGGCAATTCAGAAAGTGGGCTGGAGAACAATTCTACCTCTAACTGCAACAGTCTGTGAGAGAAGGAAGGGACTGCCCTGAGGCTCTATGTGATAATGTGATTTATAATAAGAAAAATATTTGACCCCTGTCCCCAGTCCCTGACACAGGGGTCCTAAAACCCTTATAAATTTCTAAGTGATAAGAGCACTAGGAGCATTTTTCGTTCTAAAGAGGTGACTCTGTGGGTTCCCAGATGGCTCCTGGATGGGGGCTGGTCAGCAGTAAGACCAACCTTGATTAGAACTTAGTATTTTCAGCCCTATCCCCACTCCACTTTTCTAGAGAGGAGAGAGGGGCTAGAAATGGAGTTAATAACTGATCATGCTTATATGATAAAGCCTCCATAAAATTCCAATAGTTAGGGGTTTGGAGAGCTTCCAGGAAGGTAAATACATCCAGACTGGGAGGTGACACACTCCAGCTCCCTGGGGACAGAAGCCCTGCACTTGGTACCTCCCAGACCTCACCTTACATATCTCTTCATCTAGCAGTTCATCTGTATTCCTTACCATATCCTTTAGTAAACTGGTCAACATGTGAGTTCTGTGAGCTGCTCTAGCAAAGCAATTAAGCCCAAGGAGTGGGTACTGGGAATCTCTGATTTGTGGTCAAGTCAGACAGTAGTTGGGAATTCCCTGGAGACCTGCTACTGGTGATGGCATCTAAAGAGGGATGGGAGCTGTCCTTTGGACCTGAGCTCTTAACCTGTGGTATCTGACACTATCTTCAAGTAGATGGTACCACAGATGAGTTAAATTGTAGAATATCCAGCTAATGTCACAGAGAATTGCTTGTTGCTGGGGGGGGAAGGGGGGGAGAGGAGAGGAGGGAGGGGAGGGGCAAGGGGTGCGGGAGGGAGGGGGGCGGAAATCTACACATTTGCTGATGAGAGTGCCAGAAGTGAAGTGTTCTGTGTGAAAGTAAAGGAGAAAAACAAAGAAAGCATAACACACCTTACACATGCCATGTTATTATGCGGAGGGGAGGGGCATATATTATCCATTATATATATTATCCATTATATATTACTTACATACATTATTCATTTTATATATATTATTTTCACAACAACCCTTAGAGGTTATTTCTTTCTCTCTTTTGCAGTAAGAAAGTTCATATAGATGATCACTGGAACCCAAACCTCCCAAGTATGTCTTCCTTCAAAGCCCATGGCCTTTCACAGAGGACACACTCAAGGACACTACAGTCTGTTTAATAGTTCCACTCATTCCAGTTTGTCTTCATTGAATTTAAATGAAGTGTCTACAAGAGCCAAAGTGTTAAAGAAGCAAAAAGAGAGGACAAAATAAGGGTAAAAAAAAGCAGATCTATAAAATACAGGCCTAATTAGGGGCTCTTTTTTAAAAGTATGCTCTATGCTTCACCTTTGTTGGCATACTGCCATTCTCCTAAAAGGGAAATTTCTAGAGATGCACATGTCATTTGCATTTGTGGTTTTGGAAACTTCCCAGAAAACTATGATCTGAAGAAAAGGATGTGGTATTAAGGTAAAAATCACACTTAGCTTTACTTAGTAACCCAACTGCCGGCCCCAAGGTTATTACTAAAATGATTTTGGGTAGGCTTTGTGCATTTAGATGGACACACTCACACACACAAGCACAAACACGCACACACATTGTCTTTTTAGAGAAACCCGGCGAGCCTGCTTCCCTCAGGACTTGTTTATAACATTGCATTCCAGTGACTCAATGGCAGTGAGACTATATTATATCAAATTTTACATCACTGTGGCAAATTGCAATTATACTTATATTATCATTCATTAAGTTTTACAAATGGATTGGTAAAGATAATCCACATAGTGTAAGTGCTGCTACTGTTGTTATTCACCATAATCATTATTTTTCCATCCAACCAGTCACTATAATTAGTACTCACAGAGATAGACCCTAAAACTCTTTGAAGGGTCTAGCAGTAGCAGAAATCATATATGCCTTTGGCCAAAGAAATATCTCCTTTTACCCGAAAAGGGCATTTTCAGATAATCAGATTGACTCAACCATGCCAAGCATCATCTCATGATTTTCCTCTTTCATTCTCTCCCCTCCCCACTTCTTCTTCTTTTTCTTCAACAAGCATTTATAAACCCTGATGATTAATTCATCCATTTATTCAACAAATATTTATTGAGTATGTACTCTATGCCAGACCTCGTTCTAGGTGCTTTGGTTAGAGCAATGAATAAAGTAGACAATAATACCTACCCTCAAGAGATGCCATTCTAGTGGACTGGTAATGTCACATAGCTCATCCAGACCATCAGTCCACCTGAGGGCCTGTATCAGACACCCTGTCAGGACTCAGGACTGGCAATAGGTGAAGAGTGAGGAGAAGAAAAGACCAGGCCTTTGTACAGCTACCGCCCTCCACTCCCACCCACACCCCTGCCCTCCTGCCAGAGTCTGACTACACATCAGCAGGTTAAGAAAAATTTTCCCTGTTGCTGCACTCACTTTTGTATGATGCTTTGGGTTGTACCCCCTCTGGAGTCTCACAGTTCTTGCAGCTGAGGCTGTGGCTCTCTGTCCCAAGCAGACCCCAAATATCAAGTACCTGGGAGCGTTCCATGAGGAAAAATCTGAAGATCTGAAAAAACTGAGGGCATTTTACTGGTACATGAAAATCAAGACTCCTGATCTCATTAAGTCCAAACCTGTACCTACCCAGAAGCTGTGCCATCCAGGAATCCATCCACACACAGTCCACCTCTGCCAAGCTAGAAAAGCACGTCAGCAATGCCTCCAGGGTATGACTGGGGTGATGGAATTTGACCTACTTCATACTCGGGCTCCTTCTCTGTAGGATCTTAATGAGTTTTCTTAAACCAAATCTTCTCAGTTTCCCTAAAAAGTAAGGAAGGAAACAAGATTCAAAACGATTCATTTAGAAGTATCCTTTCATCATGCAATGTTGATTAAAATCACTGACTCCAATGTGAGCCTGTAAGTAGAGGACTACCACTTAACCGTTATAAGAGCAGAAACAGACACTACCTAAAAAAACTATCTATATTCTCAGAAAACTGAAAACAAAAATGCT
>NW_006290632.1:244082-259504 GCF_000327345.1 Myotis davidii | reverse complement strand
CAAACCATATCTTTTACTGAAAGTAATAAGGGATAAGGGAAATAGATGTTTTGAGTTGATTTCTTATTTTCTCTTTCCTCCTGCAGGAGGTGACTAATGAATAGTGAAATAGCCAAGAGGTAGGCTGGAAGCCGCAGAGGAGAGAAGAAGGAGCAAAAGACAGAAATACTCCACAAAATGGGAGCTAGGTCTGAAATAATATAGAATTCAGTGTATTTCTATTTCAAAAGGTAAGAGAAAAGATATGGAACATAATAGTTATATTAGCGTAAGTAATGACAGTAATGAACAGTTGCGTGCCTTTACTATGCTAGGCCCAGTGCCTGCCAGGTATTTTATATCCATTACCTCTCAGCAATCCTGCAAGGGCAGCATTATTTTTCTTTAAAGAAGAAAAACTGGAGTCTGAGAGAGTTAAGTAACTTGCCCAGATCCTCATAGCAAAGTGGTAGAGCCTGAATTGGAACCCAAACTTAGTGCCCTGCCCTTTCACCACAGGTCTCCTCTGCACCACTTCTTAGAATCCACTGCAAAGCACTACACATTTTTCAAGTGGGAATATAGTATGTTATTATGTAATTTAAAACGTATTAAATAACATTATAGTGAAACATGTGGGATATCATTGGCCTCTAGAATACAAAGCTTATTGTACAGAAAAATTACCTACAGAGGTTGTTTAAATTGCATATTCCTGTCTTCCACCCCTAGATGATTGAGATTCAGTAGGTCTGGGGTAGGGTCCAGGAATCTACATTTTAAACAGGCATCTGGGTAAGTAATATAGGTGATCTTCACACCACACTTTCAAAAACAATGTTGTAGACCTAAACCCAAATTGCCAATTCTCAATTTACTATTCCCTTATCTTGTCACCTGCTTTATTCTGAGATACTGTATATGGAGCTGTGCCAATGAGATAGCAATCTGGTATAGCAGGAGAAAAAATAGAATAAAATACTGGCGGGGAGAGGCCACTAATCAGTTGGGTAAACTCAAACAATTTGTTTAAATGTTGCGGGCCTTTGTTTCCTCATTTGTAAAATGAAGAGTTTATAAAATCACACATCTATGACTTTATTTCTTTTTTAAAGAAAGTCACTTTTTAAAATGATAATGATATATATACAGCCCAAACATTTCAGTGGGTAAATGTAAGAAGCAGAGTCTATCTTCATAAATTGTATCATGTTAACACAGTGCCTCCAAATGCCATGAATTGGGGGAAGGGAATGAGAATCCATATTTTTAAAACAATTCAATTCAGTTGTTTGCTTAGCAACCAATTTCTTCAACCAGGTAGTTACATCTATACTAAGAATTCTTCAAGTATATAGTATTTCAAATCTTAGAAAGCATGTTGTTACACAATCACTCATTCTAATTTTCCATAGCATCTTGAAGTTCAAAGCTACTTTCAGTTTGTTTTTAAAGAACTAAAGATAGCCTTTGATTTATATCAACACACCCTTGGAAACTGAAAACACAGGTTGAGAATTGCTGATTTATATCTTGTTTTAAAATGCCTAAAGTACGGCTTATTGAATGGATAGTGTCAGTGGAGGCAAGTTTAACAAGTGAAATGAATCACACAAATGAAGTCACAAGTTACAAACGAGAAGGAAGACCACAGGTAAAAGCTATAGTTCTAGCTCAATGAGGATAATAATAAAGCAAACTTGCTGCACTTTCAGAAAATTGTGTGTATGTTTACCTCCCTTGAAATATTCCTTTTTGCTCTGTGACTTATTAACACCTTCCTGGAAGGCACTAATTTGCTCGTGCAAACAGCCTAGTCTAGTAAATTTGGTTACAGGAAGAGACAAGTAAAGATATATTATGATGTGGGAAATCTGAATCATCAGAAACAAAAGAAACTATTAATTAAGAACTAAGTTGAGATGCACTAAGGGCCATGTTGAGGGAGACATTAATTTTACATTTAGATAGTGTGTATTATTTTCTCTAGCATTTTGAAATATAATTTAACAGCTTTTATTTAAAAAGAAACTTTTCAACTCAATCGATGCTAGTTTTATCTCCAAAGCTTTCAATTAAACCATGTTCCCAAAAGGATCATATTAAGTAAACTCAATGCATTCATAATCTTACATAGTCTGTATAACATAGTAATAGACTCACTTAGGGAGGTGCTCTGAAATTATTTTGCATGTTTCATAAAATAAATATATTTTTCTATGTATTTTCTAGCTATTTCCTTAGCAAGATCTTGAAGAGCTCATAAATTGACTTTGACTTCTTCAGTTTATGATTTTGCAGCATCCAAGAAAGATAAAATGTTTTCTGCTGCAGCTCAGGAGTATAATATCGCTACAGTTTATTTACTTGTTTTGCAAGGTAGGCTCAGAAGTTAAAATGAAAAGGTTACTTTTTTAGGTCAAGAAAACAATTTTTTATATTCCACACTAATCTTAAATAACATTCATAAATGCTATGACCTAAAAAATCAAGGTAACTTTTTTTTCCTGGCTTAAAAAATTCTAGCCAATAACTTCTAATTCATACATTAACCTAAAATATGAACTTCAGAACCAAACCACTGGTGAGCTTTCAAAGACCAGATGGGCACCAGGCTATGTAGGTGCTCAAGCACCTTCTCCTTTCCCATTTTACTGCACCTTCTAAAATGAAAAACAGTTCTGTGAGACTGGAAGGGGCTGATGGAACTACAGAGCTCGCTCTACCAAGACCAATGAGAAGAGTGCGGCCCATGGGCTAGGAACATCTATCATTAGGACTTTCAGAAATCATTGGAACACAATTTGGCCTGCAAATTTTACATTTACCCAATTTCTTTGAGGCTCTGGGACCATTTAAATAACTTTGGGTATAATTATGGTCTAAGGATATCCTATCAATGCTGAGGAGAACACAGAGAGGTAGGCTTTGTTGGAAATGTGTCTATTTAGTAGCTAAGAGAAGTTTTTCTAGAATTATTGTTTAGGCATTCAGAATTTGGATAGGCAAAATAATTCTCAATAATAATTCTGAATAATCCTGGTGTCTAAAAGGCCAGGAAAAGGGATATCAAAGTAGATGAAGTGAATTAATAATAATGGCAGCTAAAAAATTATCAAGTACTTGGCATGAGTGATCTTGGTTAAACCCCACAATAATCCTTTGAGTTAGGTATAATTATATATTTCATTTCTCAAATGTGGAAACTGAGATCTAAAGAAGTTAAGCAACTTGCTTAAGGATTCATAGTTGGTAATGGAAGAATGAGAATTTAACCAGGCAGCAGGGCTCCAGATCTGACATGTGTAAACAGTATGATACACCACCTTTGAGAAGGGCTCTTTTGTTTCCATAAAGTCCAGCTCTACAACAGTCAGCTTGTCTCTGCCTACCTGTCATTAACTACCAAGGAAGTGAGACAATCTCTAAGGTGAGAAGCATCAAATATTCATATGAGATTTAAATAAGGAGCTTACTTTTTTTTTTTCTGCATTGTGCTGTACTAAAGGCAATTTATTTCATTTGGTACTATAGAAGCCATACTATTAATTTTGGAATGTGATACTAGCATGGAAGATTTGCCTTATACAATCTGTTGTTCTTTTCTATAAAATCTTCTTGGGCATCAAGGATACAACATTTAGGGCCCTGGATGTATAGCTTCCGTGAACACTTAAATAAAGCTTCTTGCGGGGGCTTGGGAAAGATGGGGCAACTTTACCTAGAATTTGTGGAAGTGACTGTAAGACGGATTGAATTCTCACTCTTGTTGCTTTGGCTGGATAATATCTCTGCCTTGAGGCTCTTGAAAGAAGCTTGTTGCCACCTGTGAGTCTGGGATGTCCCAGGAGCACCTCCTCAGAAGTGAACTCTTACAGCTCACCCCTCACCTCTAGGGACCAGTGGGGTCCTCAGCCTTAGTAGAGATACAAAGAAACCCCAAGAGCCCTGTGCAATTCCTAACATTAGAATGCACAGCTAAACAGTGCACACTATTTCCTTCCCTAACTTTTCTATTCTGAATTGTGGGGTTGGTTACCTGCACTCACATTGATCTCTGTGGCTTTGGAAATTGACAATGACCAAGTTCTCTTTTCATCCATTTATTCAAAGCTTGTGGTCAAAATAGACCAAGAAATTACTAGAAAAGATGAAAAGGCCAAGAAGGTTTTAGTAAATTATGTAATATATTAAATTGCCTTAAAGTACAAGTGTCTTTTAAAAAGGTAGCATTCATCGTTGTTTTTTTTTTAAACAGGAGAAAATCAGTTTTAATACATGCTCATGGGGAATTAACATAGGCATGAAACTTCCACTCTCTTATTGTTTACACACAAGTTCCTCCTATATTTCACAAAACATTTAATTATTTCCTTATCTGGCAATGGTTTTACTTGACCCTGTGGTCAGATAAGAAGGTCGGGCAGATGTTACTTCAATTTAAATAGATTTTTATGTCATTAAAAGGAATGTTTGCTCTGTCTAAGAAGAGTATTGACTATAAAAGTCACAGGCTCCTGACCATTTCCTGTGGGATTTTTCCACTGTCCTTCCAATTAGCCAGCCAATGTGATGTTTCACTAAACATGATCATTTATTTTTCTCTGGAGAGTTGCCTTTTATTCTGATCTAGAAAGATGATCCTGGAAAAGAAAGCTTCCTATACCTCTCAGTGCAATATTTATGATTACTTGCAGCCCATCATAATGAACGACAAAAGAAAACGCATTCAGTCTCCTTGCTCTTCTCATATAAAAAGGCATTGGTTTCAGTTTGAGTCCCAGCCAACTTCCATTGTTTAGGCAATAATTAGTCAAATTATACTAATCACCAACAATCATAACAGAAATTATATCATTGTAATTTAGACCAATGACCTTGAACTTATGAAAATAGAATGTGTGGTATTTAATTGCATGATGTGACACTACAATTCTATACCTATAAACTCAAGGTTTTTATGTTAATTAATTTACAATACCCTATACACTTTTATTTCTGAAAGTGACAAAATTATGTAAGTTCCACAAAAGATCCAAATAGCATATTATCTCAAATAAAGTAATCCATATTAAAAATAAAACAAGATTTTTCACTCTCATAAAAATAATGAATCCATACACACTTCAGAAATCTGAATGGACCTTGCAGCAAACATGTTTAAATTGAACTGTTTTGGGGAATTGGTCTAATATAAATTATTGAATGATTAAAACAAATTGACATCTTTTCTAATCAAAGAAATGCTGAATCTGTTCAATACTCACTGTCAGCAGAGTTCCTCTTAAGACACAGAATGGGCAATGCACACAAAAACAAACAAGCTGGATGCTTCATTCACATCAACAGAGCGATGAATAAGAGACTCTTCCAGCGCAGTAGGCAAATTTTCCCTTTAATAAGCAGCCAGGAAAAAGCAATATTTCAATGTTTGCTTTCCTTCCTCTGAGAGAGGAGGTTTCACTATGACTTATTTTACTTCCTTTTCAGCCTGTCCTATTTTCTTGGCTCTCACAGACAGCTCCAGTAGCAACATGACAATACCACTTTGCACTTGCCGAAAGCGCCTTTTCTCTAAAACTCTAAGCTGTGGCCTATGCGAGGAGAGTATAAAACAGGGGAAACGATGCAAACATTGAAGTTCATCCTCTCGTGCAAACATTTTGAGAGACCAAGACCCTTCTTAACCCTAGACTGGGAATGAGAGACACTAAAACAAACCTTATTCCTCCAAAAGTTCATGTTTAGTATCCTTGAGGGCCTTGGCAAGATTTGCCATTATCTCAAGTTCTTTCTCACACGTACAATAAAGCAATGCCATTTTAATTATGAGGATGTGAAAAGTAACTAGATTACATTTTCTAAAAGGAAACTTGGAAAACAGCAGATTCTTAAAATTCTAAAAATAAGCCTAAAATGGTTGTCTACAGCTTATCAGTCTTGAAAATATTTTTGTAGAGAAGAAAACACTCACATTTCTTTCTATTTTTTTAATGAAAAAACTTACTTGTCCAGGGATGAAACATCTCAAAATAAATTTAAAAAATGGTTCAGAATAAAATTTATCAAAAGTTTGTTGATACTCTCTCTCTGAACCCATATACATGCATATATCTACATCTATATCTATCTACACAACAGTTTTTTAAATTTATCTTTATTGTTGGAAGTATTAAAGATGTCCCCTTTCAAATATTTTTTAAGGGAAGAAAAAAATATTTCTTTACAAACATCAGAGATCTGTTATATTTTAAGGTTACTACTGTAAGTCAGAGATTTTAGACTCCCCAGGTCCTGGTAATCATATGGTTATCTCAATATTCACGCAAAAGCATTTCAAAAAATTCTACATCTATTCATGATACTTTTAGCAAGTTAGGAAATGAAGGGACATCCCTTAACCTAATAATGGGCATCTACAATAAAACAAAGACTAACATCAAAGCCAGCAGTGAAAGAATTCACTAAGAAAGGAGCAAGATATGTTCTCATCACTCCTATTCAACATCATACTGAAGGTCCTGTCTAATGCAATAAGGCAAGAAAAAAAAAAAAACAGGGCATAGAGATCGGAAAAGAAGAAATAAATGTCCTCTATTTAAAAATTAAAAAAAACACAACTAAAGATACTCAACAACATTATTCATTAGGGAAATTCAAATTAAAACCACCTTTATATACCACTATATACATATTAAAAAGAAAACTCTAGAAAAGTACACCAACAGTGTGAATTTTACTGTAGTTAAATATGGTAAACTTAAAACATGAATTAACACATTCAAATACAAACATAAAAAGGATATGTAACAAAGTACTGATGGTAATTATTTCTTAGATGTGCCATCATGGGTAATTTTAATTTTCTTCTTTGTCTTTTTCTGAAATTTAAAAATCATCCCCAATCAATATATCTTAATTTTGTTTCTGGGAGGAAATAAAATTGCATTTCTTTCATCTGTTGAATGTGAGCCTCCAGACCTAGTTAAGGCTGCAGCTGCCTCATGGAGGCCTCTGTGAGTCCAGTCGTCCTTCCTTTCTGTCCTTTGTTCTTTATGAGAGTTTCAACATGTCAATCCTCACTTTAAGAAGCTGCAGTAGTTGCCTAGTACCTACTCAAGCAAGCCCTAACTTCTTGTCTGCCTTCCGAGTCTACTTCTGGTCTAATAAGATTAGGCAAAGATTTTTTGAGCCTTTATTATGTGCCAGGCACTGCTAGGTGTTCCAAAGGGTTATCTTATATAATCCTGAAATGATATACCTTTTCTGTCCTCAATTTATAGATGCCCATAGTCATAAGCTCAGAAGACTCAGAAGAGCAATCACTACAGAGTCCAAATTCTCAATGACTGTGATGAAGGGAGGTGGGAGGAAAGCAGCCTGGGTTCTAAAGCTTCTAGCTTGTGACCTTGAGGGAAATTACTTTCCTGAGCACAAGATAAGGACAATAGCAGTAACTATTTATCGGTTGGTTGTGAGGATTAAATTATATTATAAATGTGAAGTGCCTGGTACACCTACCCCTCTCCCCTACACTCATCTTATTTCCCCTTCAGCTCTAGCAGGAACCTTCAGCTCCCATCAAGGTGGCCTGCTACCTTTTCAGGTATAACACCAGGATCGTCTTGTCTTTAGGCCATTGGTTTCTTATTTTCTCAGCCCAGAACATTCGCTGTTCTTTATTCCACTTTCTGTTTTACCCTAGCCTACCAGACTCAGTTCAAGTTCCCCTCTGTCCAAGACAACATTTCTTTATATAGCTCCTTGTGGATGGTCATTAATGCTTTTTATGGGCATTAATTTTGTCTTCAATTAAAGTGGACATTCGATAAGGTAGTCATTAGCCTTATGTGAGTATTTAAATTTAAATTCATTAAAATTAAGTGAAGTTAAAAATTTTAATTCCTCAGGTATACTAACCACATTTCAAGTGCTCAATAGCCTTAAGTGGCTGGTATCAGCTATATTGGATAACACCAATACCGAGCATTTCCATCACCATAGAGAGCTCTGTTGAAGAGTGCTGGTGTAAAATGTAAACCTTTTTTTGGGGGGCGGGTCGAGGGGTGGCAAGGACAATAGCTAAGGTTCTAGAAACTTAGGAGTGCATGGTACAATGATTACATAAGACCAACTCAGTTAAGTACTTACGTTTTGCTTTATTGATTCACCAAGAGACGGAAATACTAATATAAACATAATCATTTGAACTAGGCAACAAAACACTGATTGATTAAATTATGTGTACAATTTCAACTGTAGTTTCAAAAGACCAAATTTCCAAAGAGCTTGAACTGTCTTATCCTTTTTAGGGAAATGAAATAATTATTCTACCAATGACCCCTTCAGTTAGGAGCTGATGTCTGCTATGACATGCAATTTTCACAAATCTTACATTGAAGCTACTTGTGTTAAGTAATCTTGTGCAAAACATTATCTAAATAATTATGTTACAATGAGAAGATTTCCTTGTGCTTGGCAAATACTGCCCTGACAATTCACAGCATTTCAATAAAAGGAGAATTCATATATTCACTTTATTTTAAGGTAGGTAAAGAATTAAGGTCAAGTGATTTACCCAGGGTCACATTTCAGCGCTACTACTGGATTCCATTTCCTCAGACACCTGAGCCCCTATCCTACTCTCCTCATTGAATCCTGGAGTTTTAAATCACTCCCAGGCCCTCAGGGCATTTTACACCCACTAATGATGCCACTTAGATTCCGAGTGCCTACAGTTTGTAAACTCTCTGCCAAAGCAGCAAAAGCGGAGGTTGATGCTAAACCCCCAGCCCAATCATGTCAACATCTTGGCTCCATCCCAGCTGAGTCACTGCCACATAATAAGGGACTCTCAAAAAGTCAGATTGAGCTTAAACCATTCCACTAAAGCTGCTGCAGAGAAGTAGGTCATTAAGAAGTAAAATATAAAATTAGGAAAACAGCAATTTTTTCCACCATATGCTAAGGGGTTTTTTCAAATGATAACACACACCCACAAATCCATACATCAGACAGGAAGGCAGATTGAGAAAGTGGCTTCAGGGATGCGTTGATTGAAATGCTCAAGCAAGATGAATTGCTTTTTGATAATTAGATTTGAGGAAATCATTTTTTTTCCTTCTGTGTGAATCCACTGTTTTGTGTATTGCAGAAAGACTTAAAATTCCAGAGAGATAAAGGTCTTTCTCCACATGCTTCATCTCTGTGCTTATACCCAAGACACAATGAGAACTTTCATAAGATTCCTCTTATCAGGCTTATTTGCCAAATATTTTCAATGTTAAAATGGTTCAGTATTTCACCCAAACTATAATTAAAGCTTGAAGAAGAAAGTCTTATTCTAGGAAACGTGATCATTAACATTCAAAAGAATAAAAGGGGGAAAGATGTGACTCTCAACAAATGAAATTAGCAAATGAACCTGATTTTACATTTCAGGCATTCTCTGATAGCATAGCTCCTGGAATCATGGCATAAATAATGGCTCCCATGATTAAAACTGAGAAATTTAACAAGGCACAAGATCAAAGTGCACACACACTGGGTTAACCTCACACTCATTCAGTCACAATTATTAAAATATGTTCTCTGTTGGGCTTGTACTGTGAATTTGAGAGGAATTCTTAAGTGACAGTAAATTTACACCCTCTCCTTATTGCAGCAAATTTGCTTGACTTTTTTTTTTTTTGCTGACATTTTGATAAACTAGTACTCTAATCACATTGAGAAATAGCATGATTATAATCTATGGCAAACACTTGCAAATTATTATTGTTTTTATTAAATTTATTGGGATGACATTAGTCAGCATGAACATATATGTTTCAGGTGTGGGTTTCTGTGTTACAAGATCTGTATATTGCACTGTGTGCCCAATACTTGCAAAATAAAAGAGAAAAAGAAAGAAGGAAGAAGAAAAAGAAGAAGAGTGAGAAACAGAGATATCAGGATAACATGCAACTCTCCAATATCAGAACAAGTAAGCAACAGTACCAACAAAAACCTTATTTACAGCATCTTTGCTTTTGTCCATATTGAAATCCACCACCCTCCCCAACCTGGGAGATATGCTAAGTCTGTTCATTAAAGAGGTGGGATAGGAAGGTAGGAAGAGTCAGAGACATAAGAACATAGACTGTGATGAAGAGATACGCAGAGAGGAAGACACAGGGGAAGAAAGAGGAACTGAGAGCCCAAAACAGATGCCATAGAGAAGGGCTGAGAGGGAAACAAACCCTCTCATTTAGAGCTGGTTGGTATTAGGTTAGGCGGTGAGTATAATGATCTATTGAAAAGTTCAAACAAGACTGAAACAAAGGTGGATATATTCAGCTTAAATTCACTTGCTCACTGGACCAGTCATATTTCCCCCGAACTTTCTAGCACAGTTCACATTCAGGGGCTCTCTTGAGCATCATCTAACCTGGATATTTTCACTCAGGCTGTTCCAGTCAGGTCAGTCGCCAGAAAATGGAGAACACTAATTTGTAACCTCCAAGGTACTTGGATTAGGAAGTTATTTTTCATTTGAAACTCAACTGTCTGAACCACAGCACGGCTGCCCAGGTTGCTCTCAAATCCGGGCATTTCATTAATTACCGCAGGAGATGATTGCCTCTGACACCTGCATTAGTCAGAGCATCCTCTTCACTAGTTAAACAGGAGGTAGGAGAGAATGTAGGATTGATCGACGCTGGGGATTGACTACACAAAGCAAGAGCATGTGTGATCTGTGCTGTATCAGTTACACACAACAGAAGATACTGGGTATTCTGGTGAACCTCCTTTTCAAATGCAGGCCAATACCATCAACTATGCCAGTGGTTCTCCAACTTTAGCTTACATCAGAATCACCTGACTGGGGAGCTTGTTAGAACACACTCTGCTGGGACCTCCCCCCAGAGTTTCTGACTCAGTAGATCTGGGACCCACCCTGAGAACCCACTAATCCCAGGTAAGTTAGGAGGGGAAAGCTGTGGGGAAAACAAATAGGTTCATTCAGGTAAAGAGGGAAGATGCCTCCTCTAGACCAGTGCTTTTTAAACTTGAATGTGTCTATGAATCACCTGGGGATTTGTGAAAACGCAGATTCTGATTGAGTAGGCCTGGTGTTGGTACTGAGATTCTGCATTTCTTTCTTCTTCTTCTTTTTAATCTTCATCAGAGGATATATTTTTCCATTGAATTTTTAGAGAGTGGAAGGGAAGGAGGGAGGAAGGGGGAGAGAGAGAGAGAGAGAGAGAGAGAGAGAGAGAGAGAGAGAGAGAGAAAGAGAGAGAGAGAGATGTAAGAGAGAAATATCAATCGGTTGCCTGCCGCATAAGCCTGACTGGGCCCAGGGATCGAACCTGCAACCCAGGTGCATGCCCTTGATTGAGAATCGAACCCATGACCCTCCTGTGTTCGGGTGCTAACCACTGAGGACATCAGCCTGGGTGTGATTCTGCATTTCTAATAAACTTCCAGGTGATGTTGATGCTACTGGCTCAGGAACTACACTGAGTTTCAAGGCTCTGCATTATCCAGGCCAGTGTTTTTCAATGTATATCTTGAGGACCATTCATATCAGAATCACGGATTGATGGGGGAGGGAAGATATTGTTATGAGTGCAGATTCCTAGGACTATCCCTAGATATACTGTATAAAAAACTCTGGAAGTGGGGCCACATGGATCTGCAGGTCCAGTAGGAGTTACTATGATTTTTATACAGATTGAGAACAATGGCATGGGGGCTTAGGGGAGGGAGGAAGACAGGAAGATTAAATAATCGCTGTCAACAGGTGGTTATTAGGTGATTAATGTTTCAAGGTACTGACTACCAGAGCCCCTAATTATTTTCTCTCTCTTATGTATTCTATTGTCCATCTTATGTTGCCTGTTGGTGACATCATCAGAAAAAGTAACTAGAATCCTAAAAGAAAGGGTGAAACTTCTAATGGTTCAATTTTCTCTGTATTAGCAGAAACTTAGTAAGGCAAAATGGAAACTATAGGCCATATTTAAATTTTTTTTCTATAAATTTAAATTATTCCTGCTTTACCTATCCTCTGTTTTTATAGACAACCACAAATTGTTGTCTAGACTTCTTTTGTTAGTAGTAAGTGAAAAAATGTTTCTGTAATGATTACTTAATATGTTGCTAACTCCAGGAGACAGCAACTGTTTGCCAGCAAGTGCCATATTGAAGTTTCCTAAACACTACAAAAAATAGAAATTATTTACACTTAGCATTCAACATTGGCAAACAAGTCATGCTATTAAAGATGTATTTGCATATGTTATATTAAAAGGCATGAAAATGTATGTGCAAAACTGGGCATAATTAATCATTTCCACCAGTGATGAATATCCCATTCCCAATATTGCCATCCAATCCCTCCTCTCTTTTGAGCACAGATGTTTCTAACCTCCTGGGATCCCAGCATTATGTGCAGTACCCCTTCTCCCAGCCCCAACTCCTACACCTACATATAAAGGACTGAACCATGGAAAATGACTCCAAGTTCTTAGACTAAGAGTGTAAAGCTTGAACAGCAGTAAATTCAGAAAGTTGCTTCTAATTTTAGTTCTTATTGTCAGGAACCTCTAGGGAGCTTTTCAAAAGTTCAGATTCCCCATCCACCTCAAGATTCATATTCATTGGGGTAGGCCAGGAAATGTATAACTGTCTAAAACACCCCAGGTGATTCAGATGATCAGCCAGGATTGGCATATATATATATATATATATATATATGCATTGAGCAGAATCAGAGAACTTTGATAATATTGTAATTATTATTTTGTTGTTGATAATAATTTTTATTAATACTAATTGAGTTCTTCCTACCTATCAGGCATGGTACATATATTATCACTGAATCATCTCAATGACCATCAGTTTTATGGATGAGGAAACGAAGACTGAGAAGGAAAGTTAAGTCATTTGCCTAAACCCAGAGATAGTTGGAAGCAAAGCAGGAATTTGGTTTTATCACTACTAGTAAGTAGGACATGAGTCACTTGAGTAGTTATGTGAGTCACTTAAGATATTAAGTTTTCCCATTTGGAGATGAGGGCTGCTGGACTGGACACTAGATTACTTCTAACCTTCCTTTAAACTTTATGGTTACTTGTGGAATTGAGTTGAACTAGAAGACATGGTTTTTGGCCTTCTGGAGCTCAAGATGTATTGTCAGACTTCTTTACCCTCCTTCCCATTTTAGGTTTAAAGCGCCACTTCATCGATGGCTTCTTATTTTCAACAGAGCAAACACTCCTTCACCATCAGCTCTAATCCTTCTCTTGAGCTTCCTCTCTCAGCACCTTAAGGCAGAACCCCAACCAGCCAGCCCTACTGATCACAGGCTTACTCAGTCTGCACCCTTGCTCACAGGGCTCTGTCTCAATGCTTTTCTCTTCTAGTTTGATTGATGGAATAATCCTGCTCACCCTTCACAGCCAACCCACATATTAACTCCTTTATGTTGACAGCCCTATTTTCCTGGTCAGAATTAATTTGTTCTTTTAAGATTTTATTTAGTCTTGTGTTATAGGTAGAATGAACTTAAATACTAGCTCTCTGGCAATCTCAGTTTCAAATATCCACATAAACATGCCAGTACTTGGCAGTCTTGGTTTAGGCAACATGGCAGCTGCGGTTATGGCCCATATTCCACTAGGTGTGTTAAATGTTTTCCTTTTATGAGATTCTAGAGGACAGAGGTACCTGCCTTGACTGACTTTTTTTCCCATCCCTTCACTCATCTATTCATTCTTTCATTTAAGTTGCCTATACTTGGCACATGATAGACACATTTTTTTGTTGAAATTATATTAATTGATTCTATGCAAATCTTTGCTTAAATAAATCTTTTGCAATCAGTTTCTTCTCCACCTCTACTCCTGCCACTTTGGATAAACACTATTTCTTCTGAAAAAATAAGTAATAAAGTAGCAAAGGAATGATAGCTATAGAAAATGAATAGAAGGACAAAAATGTTAAATTTGATTAGTGCAGGCTATCTGCATAATAAAAGAGACAAAACTGACATTGTGCTTTGATTAAAGACAATGATGAAGGCCAGCTTCTCTACTGGATCTGTGCCCAACACTCCCTTTGTACCAAGCCTGGACAAGAATTCAGACAGCATGGAACCAATAAGACTAAGAATAATAAGATAGTAAGACCAATAAGACTAAGTGAAGGTAGTCAAGGGGCAATGTCTTAACTTGGACAGCTATAACAAAATACCATACCCTCGGTGCCTTATAAACAACAGAACTGTATTTCTCACAATTTTGGAAGCTGGAAGTCCAAGATCAGGGTGCAAGCATGGTCATTTTCTGGCTGCAGATTTCTGATTTCTCATGGTATCCTCATGTGGCAGAGAGTAGAGAGAGGAGAAATAATCTCTCTCTGATAAGGGCACTAATCTCATTCATGAGGGCTCCATTTTTATGACCTTACCTAATTCAAATAATCTTTCAAGGACCCCACTTCCTAATACCATCACAGCCTGGGGTATGGTTTCAACATATGAATTTTAGGGGGAAACAAACATTCATTCCTTAGTAGGCCATCAAAGGGTCTTCGGGGCCAGAATCATTCAACCTACCACAGCCCAGGGTGGCAGCATTCAGGAAAAAATATTTTAGGTTTCTAGAAGTACTTAGGCAGAAAAAGAACAGCATACATAAGCAAATTTTTACTCAAAGTCATTGTGTTTTGGAAACTAGTAAAAGATTCACTGACTTTCCAAAGTCTTCTTTTTTTAAATTAATAAATCTTTATTGTTCAGATTATTACAGATGTTCCTCTTTTTTTCCCCCATAGCTCCCCTCCACCTGGTTCCCACCCCACCCCATGCCCTTACCCCCTGCCACTGTCCTCATCCATAGGTGTAAGATTTTTGTCCACTCTCTTCCTGCACCCCCCACACCTCCTTCCCCCCAAGAATTGTCAGTCCACTCCCTTTCTATGTCCCTGCTTCTATTATATTCACTAGTTTATTCTGACTTAATTTTTAGGTTCACTTGTTGATAGATATTTATTTGTTGTCACTTTGTTGTTCTTAAAATTTATCTTTACCTTTTTCTTCTTCCTCCTCTTCTTAAAGAATATCCTTCAGCATTTCATATAATCCTGGTTTGGTGGTGATGAACTCCTTTAGCTTTTTCTTGTCTGTGAAGCTCTTTATCTGACCTTCAATTCTACATGATAGCTTTGCTGGGTAGAGTAATCTTGGTTGTAGGTTCTTGCTATTCATCACTTTGAATATTTCTTGCCACTCCCTTCTGGCCTGCATAGTTTCCATTGAGAAATCAGCTGACAGTTGTATGGGTGCTTGCTTGTTGGTAACTGTTTTTCTCTTGCTGCTTTTAAGATTCTCTCTTTGTCTTTAGCCCTTGGCATTTTAATTATGATGTGTCTTGGTGTGGTCCTCTTTGGACTCTGCC
>NW_006290632.1:216838-243701 GCF_000327345.1 Myotis davidii | reverse complement strand
AATATCAGCAGATTTCTCTTCTGTGTTTGGGGTTTGGAAGTTTTGGAGCTCTCTGGCCCAGCTGCAGTTTGTTAGGTTAGGCTGCAAAAGCTCAGGTGATTCCTTTGCGTTGCTGGGCACAGCTTGGATGGGGATGTAAATTGAGTGGGGCGGGTCTCAGAGAATCACCAGGGGGGAGCAAACAGCAATGGCTGTCGTCAGCTCTCTCTGCGACTCCGCATCTCTGCGTCCCGAGTCCCTCTGTGTCCCCGAGTCCCACGCCCCCACAGCAACAATGATCTCTGCGAGCAGCTCTGTGAGAAAGCCACCCTCGCTTTCCGACCCGCTGCAAGACAGTCCAGTTTCTCCCTGTAGGAGTCCGGGACCCCAGAGTCTCGCCGTAAATGAGTTCAGTGCATTTGAGAGCTTGTATCCCCTTCTGATTGAAAGAAACCGTGCACCCAGGTGCAGCCACCTCGTGCGTGCCCCCATACCTCTGTTCTTGGCGCCTCTGCACCTCCTACCCGGTCTCTATTCGCTTTTTTATTTCCTTCTAGTTGTAGGACTCGGCCAGCTTTCCCATGGTTCTGGATGATAGCTGCTTTGTCTTATAGTTGTAGTTTTAATGTTGTTGTTGGGGGCAGCACGTACAGGTTTATACCTTATGCCACCATCTTGGTTCTCCACCTCCAAAGTCTTCTTAAGCATCTCTCATCTGTGTTCCCAGCCCATGATCTTCTGTGTTCCCATTTATCTATCACTTTGAATTGAAAGCTCTACAAAGACAAGGTGTCATTCACTTTGGTGTTTCTAAGGCCTAGTAGAGACATGGAAATTACTCAATATCTGTGTCATGAATCAATGAAAACAAAATTAGCCGCCTGTACCCATCACTTATAGTTCCTATTAATGACCATGTTTGGACTTCCGAGTGAAAGGTATTCTGTTTGTGTCATCCTGATGAAAAAGTAGGATGTCTCAGACTAGAAGGAGGGTTTGGACCCTGGGGAGGACTAAGCTTGATGACAATGAGTTAGAAAGAATAAAAGCATATGGGGCCTAGTTGGACTGAATCACCTCTAAATCAGAACACCAAACCTTTACTATCCCAGTCATTGCTAGAAGGCAGTTCTAATTCTGGTTTTATTCTAGTAGGATGGCAAATGCTTTCTTTGCAAGGGCTTTTCCTTTTCTTTCTGATTTTGTATGATTATTCAAGAATTCTCATAGTGGTATCAAACGGTCTCCTCCTTGTGCACGATGGGAATTACAGCTTTTACATTCACTTCCTCTTAACCAGGTCACAGGAATCCCGTAGCAATAATTTCAAAGACCAAATGAGATGGTCTTTGCTTTATAATGTGTGTGTGTGTGTGTTTTTTTGTCTCACTCTTCAAACACTTTACCTTTGTTTTTTTGCAAACGTTGGCAATTAGTTTTCCGTTACGACCTGTTTAGAACAGAGGATGAATTTCCTTTGATCATCTACTTGATTATTGAATAGTTACTTCACAGTTGATGAAACCTTGGTTATTCAAAAAAGGTTACTTACAGGGGACCATATTTTCTTGTAGAGAAGCAAAGGACTAGTTTTGAGGCTTGCCTTAGGGGTTAGTAGCAAGTTATAAAAGCGTCGGGGCATTCAACATTCTCCCTGCACAGACGCCAACACATTACATTCTAAGTCACTTTTACTTGGGTCTTAGTCAGAAATCAAAGATGATTCCTGCCTCAACCCTATTAACTAAAACGATACATTAAAACAAACTAACAAACACATGGTCTATGATGAATGATCAACATGTTGACTCTTTTGTCCCTTTTCACTTCCTATTCCTTTCCCTAGTTACTGGAGGTAGAAGGGACTATGCTGCTATATCCAAATGTTACCCTCTCTAATCCTCAGTCTCGTTATTTGAAGGGACTATTCTGCTACAATTTCCTGATATTCTTTCCTAGATTGAACAGTAGTTGGGATGTGGTTCTAATGGCCTCAGATGATTGGGGTCCCATATTTCTAAGATTACCTTGTATTATTTTATGACCTTTTACTGTAAAAACATCCAGGAAGAACAATGTTTCATCCCCCCCCATTTTTCAAATTTAATAAATTAGTTATTTAAACAGAATAGTGTGTGTGAGTGTGTGTTTGTGTGTGTGTGTGTGTGTGTGTGTGTGTGTGTGAGAGAGAGAGAGAGAGAGAGAGAGAGAGAGAGAGAGAGAGAGAGAGAGAGAGAGAGAGAGAGAGAGAGAGAGAGAGAGAGAGAGAGAGAGAGAGAGAGAGAGAGAGATGTTTCCAACTACCATGGGGATTTTATATAAACTACTAGAGACCTGATGCACAAAAAAGATCTGTGCAAGAGTAGGCCTTCCTTCTCCCAGCTGCCGGCACCAGCTCCCCTCCAGCACCCAGATCCGGGCTTCCCTCGCAGCCCCGGTTTCTTCCGGAAGGACATCTGGTCTAACTAGCAGATTATGCTTTTATTGTTATAGATCATTCTCTCAAGTTCCTTTTGGCTAGGAAGTTTTAAAGTCAGATTAGATCTAGGTTGAGTTTTAAGAGGAATCTTTCAGTGGTAAAAATAGCAAAGCATTTAAGAGAGTGCTATGTACATACAAATAGTTCAAACCTTCAAAGGATATTTTATTGTTTCTAATATTCAACAATCCTAACCATTTCAATAGAACATACACAGAAGTATAATTCTCCTTCTTCTACTTTATTATTTCTGATACTGATATCACAGACCAAAGGATCATTAAAATTGGGCCCAGGATTTTAAATTTCCTTCAAAGGAAGGAGTCAAGATAAACTATATGCTTTTAAAATCAGCTTACCAATGACAAGTTACTCCTTAGATTATTAAAGTTGCAAGAACTTCCACAAACATCATTTACTTTTTATAGAGAAAAATATTTAATTATTATGAAAAGGAGAGAATAATGTAAGTCTATTCAGAATTGTTGAGAGGCATAACTCACAGGACTTTATGCAATACTTTGTAATTCTGTTACTTCTCAATCACTTTAGTTCCAAATCTCTGCTTTGTGAATGAGCAAAATTTTTTGCTATTGCTTGTGACATTAGGGCTGGAAGATCCCTCCTCCAGACTATGTGGTATATTGTTTCTCAAGCTGGTATTTTGCAAAGCACGGACATTCAGGATGGTGGAGGAGATAATAGAGCAGGGTGGTTGGGACCATAGAGGTTATGGACATGAGCTGAACATGGATCAATGTCAAGGTATGTAATTGACCTAAGATATTGATTAATCCAATTCTGTGGACCTGATGTCAACAAAATTTTAAAAGTAGACTTTAATACAGAAAGAGTTTTAGCTCTGGCATTTCTACCTCTATCGTTTTATTTTTAAATTGTATTTGTCACCTGTATCATTTTAAATGTTACCCTCTCTAATCCTCAATCTCATTATTTGAAAGATGGGCATGGCAAAAATAGTCCCGGTTTCACTGGTTGTGGGACTAAGATGAGCCAGCAATCAGAGGGGTCTGGGCAAGGGGCCGATCTTGTGATTGGAGGGTGATGGGGGTCAACGCCTGAGGGCTCCCAGTATGTGAGAGGGGGCAGGCTGGGCTGAGGGACACTCCCCCTCACCCCCACCCAGTGCACGAATTTCATGCACCGGGCCCCTAGTATATTAGCATAAAAACCTAGTCCTGTGAGCTGTTTCTCAAATAAAAAATCTTGTGTAACATACATTATAAAGACTGAGATATCCTTCCATGAAGAAAGTTATATAACTTTGCTCCATTTGCCAATCTTATTTGGCCACAAAACCCTTATTCCCAGCTACACCTCTTAATTAATATTATGTAATATGCCTGTATATTTAAATACCATTTAGGAAAGAAGGGACTTGTCCAGTATCCCTATTTTAGAGCTAAGGAAACCGAGGTCCAGGTAGTCAATGGTCTGCCTACCTCAAGTAGCCAGCAGCAGCTATTCTAGGGCTAGAGGCAATGCTCCAACACTCAAGGCCTACACTCCTTCCCCCAGGCCAGGGGACCGGTGGCAGGTGGGCAGCGACATGGTGCTTCAGCTTCAGAAGGTATTGCATTTAAATCCCACCTGCATTTTCTAGCACTGAGGTCTGTATCAGACACTGCTGGTGCCCCTCCTCATATCCTCTCTTCCCTGAGGCGTCCACTTTGACACAGAACATGGTATACCTGCTGGAACCGGCCCTCAGGAAGTGCAACCTGGAAGTGCAGGAGTCTTAACATCCTACAGGCAACTCTTGACCAATAGAGGATGGTTGATCATGAGTGAACACGTTCCCCTTCTATCCCTCAGGCAGATAACTCTGAGGTGCATCCTGTATGTCTCCCTTAGGGGTCCCTGTGGGATTGATCCCAGTTGCCCACATCAGTCATGGTGCACAACTAGGTCACAGTGTAGGCAAACTCACAGGATTCCGAGGCATTCCCCTTTCCAGGCTCTCTGCCTTTTCCCAGGTGTGTTACTCTTTTGCTTATTATTGAAAACAGCTGTGTCATCTCTGGCACACCCATTAAACAGGTGCCAGATTTCACACCAAAGGTGGCTGCAATTTGGCAGGTGGAGGTGTAAAATAGGAAGTGACATCTAAATATGTTGGACTAGAATGGAGGCCTCTAACAAATGAGAGGTGCTACTAGGCTCAGAGCTCTGTTGTTTATTTTCTCTCCTGAGTGTTCATGGATTTTTAAAAGGCATAAGAACAATGTGTTTATAAACATACTCTTGTGTTTATGACACCTTCTGGTTTTTCTGTTAGGCTGAATAAAAAGAGGGAGCTACTCTTGGTGACGGAAAACAGTGCAATCTGAGATAGTTACCGCAATCCTTTAGCATGTTGGGCAACCTACCAGGCACCAGAGGTCCAAGCTTTAAGCGTACTGTTGTGCTTTCAGTCACCAACGCAGGAAAGAGAGGCAGCACAGCTGTATTAGACTATTTGTGTGAAAACAAATAGACCCAAAATTCCAGTTTGTTTCCTGCTCATGTAATAGTACAATACAGGTATTCCAGTTCACCAGTTTTCTCCCATGTTAGGATTCAGGGACATGGGCTCTTCCACGCTGTGGCTCTGTTATTCTCCGGAGCCTTGTTCACATCATATGCATTTACTAGTAGCCGAAGGCACTCTGTTCACAGGTGACACTCAAAACCAAAGCTCATATTTTACCGGCAAAAATTAGTCTTCCCCTAGAAGATTAAAACATGGCTTCCCCATTGCACAGATGATGAGAAGGGCTGTCACTGGGGGACAATAGTCCTGGAAGCTCAGGAGGGATGCTCCATTTACCAATGGAGGGATGCTGGCTGCCCCGCCCGCTGGACTAAGACTCTCACTGGCTTAGCATCTCTCTTTTCTGCTGCTTCTGACTGGCCTCTCTGATCTTCTCAGCATCCCTGGTTTCTTTTTACTCGAGCTTCTGTGAGCATTTCTCTGTGCATCTATCTTGGCTTCTTTGCCATTGTGTTTCTGCACTTCTCTGTCTGTATCCTGCGCTCAGGCACCCTGAGAGGATATTACTGTTAGGTAGCCTTTATCTAATAAAGGGCACCTGTCCCTGGCCAGATGTCAGGCTGTCAATAACTGTTTTCAGAAAGGTTGACTCAATCAACTGTGCTTATGGCAGTGGGAATATATCATACAGATGTGGTAACAGTGTAAAGAATGCTTCATGTTTCCTTGTGTAGAAAGGAACCGTGGTTGGAGCCGCCACTCAGAATATCAGGAACAGGGCAGATCATTAACATTTTCCCTGGTGAAAACCCCCAAGTTTATTATCTGCCTTTAATTTGCTATGAATTAACTTGGTTTTCAAATCTTATGAATGAGTGCTTAGAAGTGAAGTTTTTTTTGTGTGCTTTGTTTTGTTTTGGTTAATCCTCACCTGAGTATTTTTTTTGTCATTGATTTTTATTTATTTATTTATTTTTAGAGAGGGAGAGAGAGGAAGTGAGGGAGGAGGAGAGGAAAAAAAAAGAGAGAGAGAGAGAGAGAGAGAGAAGAAGTGAGGGAGGAGGAGAGGAAAAAACACACAAAACGTCGATGTGAGAGAGATGCATTGGTTGGTTGTCTCCTGCACCCACCCCAATTGGAACCGGAGAGTGAACCTGCAACCCAACACTCTAACCACTGAGCACACTGGTCAGGGCAGAAGGGAAGTTTTAAGATCAATTCTCTTAATATCCCTGGTTGAAGTTTGTCTACACTCACCCATATTCCATATTGCCATCAGAGTTCTTGTCCCCATATAAATGTGATTATTTTACTTTCCTGATTAAAAACCCAAATTGCTTCCTTTCTACTTAGAAGGTGAATTCCAACTTCTTAGTCCAGCATGTAAGGGCTTCTAGATGCTGCCACCCCCAACTCACCTTCTACCCTCCCCATGCACCACTCTCCCAGCAATGCCCTCGCACACTAGATTTTCTCCATTCTCTTTCACACTTTTGCACATGTTCTTCTCTACTAAGAATTCCATTCCTTAATCCATCATCACTGCCAAATACCTACTTATCCTCCAAGGTCCGACTCACTTGATACCTTCTCTCTGATGCTTTCCCTGGATTGGCCAGCCTCTGCTTTCCCCCATCACTCCCCTTCGTCCGGGTGAATTCAGCTCTCCCTGTTGCTGAATCCCATAGCATGGAAACATACCTCTATGGTGGTGGTTATTGTTTTATATCCTGCTTATCCAGGAGTCAGTCCCCCAGGCACAACCGTGAGCCTCCAAAGCAGAGAATATATCTTATACATTTTGTACACTCCCAGGGCCCAAGAGAGCATCTCTCTCACTTAGCACCCAACATCCAGAGGAGTCTGGAACATAGACATGAAATCCACTCATTCTCCTGTGTATGCTTCTTATTATGCAGGATCTTTGCTTCTCAAGGGTTATGTTATAGAAATAAGACACTTCCTATAAAGCTGCATAATGAAACTTCAGTTCTTATGTAAGACCTGGGGAAAGTGTATGATTTTTGAATGTCATTCAATTCTCAAACATTTTCTCTTCATATAATTGTCCATCATTGGGGAGTAGTGGCGTCACCAAGGGATATTAACTTGAGACATGGGCTGGAGTGATTAAAGCCACATTTCTCCACATGTGGACACAGATCCTCTTTGAAAACAAATCTGTTTTTACCAGACCTCCTTTCTGCAGGGGTACACTTCCGCTTTGGACCCTTTCAGGAAGGTTGGCATTTGGAAATGTGCGCGGGGCTGGGATGGTTGTCACTATGAGAAGGTGCTTCTGGTATTTAGTGAGTGAGACCCTGGAATGCCAAACACCTTGCAATGCACAGTTATACAAACTGAATGTTGTCCCACCCAGTGCCAATAACGCTTCAGATGAGAACTACTGAGTTAACAATGAATCTTAAAATCTCATTCTTTTTAAATAAGATGAGAGCAAACCATAAGAATCCAAAAGAAAGCTCCTGCCTCAGTTTAAAGATGTCCAATTTAAAGAAATCCAGTATTTTTTCTTTTGTGTGAAAAATGTGGGCTTATATCACATTCATTGGAAACAAGAGATTCCTGAAAAAGAATCAACAAGAGAAGGCATTTAGCATACGCCCTTGCTTGTGACCATAAGACAGATAGTGGAATAAAGTGGCCCTCTTTTGAAATGCATTTAATTAAATAAGACACCAAATTAAAGTCTCATCCTTATTACAAAATAACGTGCAGAGTGAAAACTGAAACATGCACAATTTCATTAACCTTCTATTCATAAAGCATAATGTAGGGAGAATGCCATTTTAACATCCAACTGAACAAGGCTATTTCCATGCCTTGAGAAAGCTTCACATATTAACATTATTTGTCACTGTGGATACAGGAAACAGTGTAGCAGAAAAAAATCATGCAATGCATTTAGAAATATTTACCTTTTTAATCAGCCATCTTTTGAACAAAGATATTTCCTTTTCATATAGTGTTTTGTCGACTTTGTTAAATATTCTTAGGGGCCTATGGATAAGCATGGCATTGGGACTTACTGACATTTATAATGTGGGGAGTCTGTTAAAATCCTGACCCAAGGTGTGTAGAATCATAGACCTTTAAAACATCAACCCTCTGGAGACCACGGAGTCCAGTTCTCTATTTTGCAGATGTAAACACTGAAGCTCCAGAAAGATTAGGGACAGTGCAGATGACAGCTCTCTCCAAGGCCAGGGAGACAGAACAGCAGATCTGGTAGTTTGCTCTGTGAGTGCTCAGCATCTGCCAGTTACAGACTGTTTTTAGCAAACCTTTAATTATTTTCTGAATAGATAATGGCAACTCACATCCCCGCTCATTTTACAGTATCCCATAGCTGTTAGTATTAATACAATGAACTCCTGACAAAAAAAAAGGGCAAACCCAACAATCATGCAATTTATAAAAGTGCAAAACATAAGTAGCTAACATTTGGAAAACATGTCATGTTTCATTAAGATATTGTGTTGTATTCAGCTACAGTCCCTGCAGAAGGATGTAGCACCCTTTACCTTCTCTGGCTCTAATCCTTTGGCACAAGACAAGCACATCGTTTGGCATGACCTCTTCCCCCCTCCCCCCAAGTAATTTACAAATGAATTGCACACCTAACATTTGCTTTGTGCAAGTGAGTTTTAAACCCAGGGAACAATGCAGTATATTTTATGTATTTTAAATATATTTTATTGATTTTTTTACCGAGAGGAAGGGAGAGGGACAGAGAGCCAGACACATCGATGAGAGAGAAACATCGATCATCTGCCTCCTGCACGCCCCCTACTGGGGATGTGCCTGCAACCAAGGTACATGCCCTTGGCCAGAATCGAACCTGGGACTCTTCAGTGTCCACAGGCCAACGCTCTATCCACTGAGCCAAACCGGTTAGGGCCAATGCAGTATATTTTAGTATGTTATAGCAATAGGCTTCAAATTAAATGGGGTTTGGATATAATGTAGCAATGTGGAAGTCTCTTTAAGAACGCTTGGAATGTGATCTTGTCTTGCATCCGAGACGCTCTTTTGGAGAATATGTAAAGCAAATTGCTATGTACTACTCTCCTCTCCTTCCCAGACTCCCACTCTGTGACCACCAACACTAGAACATGTCTCCATTCGACAGACATTGTAGTATTTTGGTAATTAGCTTAAAATACAGTTGATTTGTTCTGCTGCTGCTTTCACCGAGGAGACCAGTAGCTGAACGCTTGTTTTAAAGCCATTCCGCAAGCAGGAAGAACCGCACCTGTTGCATCTGATTTCCTCCCCATTCCATCAGGATGAATAATTTAATAAGACCTGCGTAGGCCCCGTCACTCCAGTGACGAGTTGAAAGATAAGACTGTCAGGATGCTGGCTTTGTTTTTGCTATTTCTAGTTGACCTTGAGTGGAAGCTTGTTTTTTTCCCCTCAGTGGCCCTGTGACCTCAAACTCTCACCCAAGCCCTTAGTGCACCAGGATCGTTCCCCTGTGACAAAGGCCAGTGTTTCTTTGGTACCTGTGACAGACACAGTTGGTTGACTACTCAGTTGACCTTCACAGCACCCATCTTCCTAAAGGCTGAAATAGGCAGATACTTGTATTCCTAGCCTCCTTACAGCCAGGGTGGTCATGTGACCCAGGTCTAAACAGTGACATGTGAGGGAAAGAAAGTCTGCTGAGGGGCTTCCAGGAAATCCCTTCTGCCCTGGCTGAGAGCTGGTCTGGCGCTGTAAGGGCTCTGGAGACAAACTGCTGGAGTCGGAGTGAGCTCTGCCATTGCTTATCTATGACCCTGACAAAGTTAACTACACTCTCTGTGCTGCTGCAGAATCGAGTTATCACATATGCAGTGCTAATGATATTCCTGACATAGAGTAAATGCTCAAAATGTTAGTGATGATTATCCTATATAAGAAAGAGGTGATATGCAAATTGACCATCATGCCCTCGCACAAGATGGCTGTCCCATGTGGTCACAAGATGGCTGTGCCCATGTCATCACAAGATGGCCACCACAAGATGGCCGGCAGGGGAGGGCAGTTGTGGGCAATCAGGCCAGCAGAGGAGGGCAGCTGGGGGTGACCAGGCCTGCAGGGGAGGGAGGGCAGTTGGGGGGGACCAGGCTGACAGGGGAGGGTAGTTGGGGGTGATTAGGCTGGCAGGGGAACAGTTAGGGGGCAATCAGGCAGGCAGGCAGGTGACCGGTTGGGAGCCAGCAGTCCCAGATTGCGAGAGGGATGTCCGACTGCCAGTTTAGGCCCGATCCCTGTGGGCAGTCAGACATCCCCCGAAGGGTCCCAGATTGGAGAGGGTGCAGGCTGGGCTGAGGGACACTCCTCCCTGCCCCACCCAGTGCACAAATTTCATTCCCTGGGCCTCTAGTAATTAATAAAAGATGGAAGGCACATGATGAGCATTTCTGCTAATTGCCTTTAAAAATGGTTTGGTGAGGCCACGATGTCTGGAGTTATGCTACCATTTTGTGGCCATGCTAGCACTGCATCCAAACATTTTTTAAAAATATATATTTTATTCATTATTCACAGAGAGGAAGGGAGAGGGATAGAGAGTTAGAAACATCGATCAGCTGCCTCCTGCACACCCCCAACTGGGGATGTGACAGCAACCAAGGCACATGCCCTTGACCAGAATTGAACCTGGGACCTTTCAGTCCACAGGCCGACGCTCTATCCACTGAGCCAAACTGGTTAGGGCTGCATCCAAACATTTTCATAAGCCACAGGGGTTCCAACCTGGCAGCCCACAGGCTGTGTCTGAGGTGGCTGCAGGGGTCTCTCCAATCTCCAGGAGTCAAAGTAGGTGAGCTCTGATGGGAATCCAAGGCCACCGCGTGGATGTAGAGGGGAGAACTGAGTGGCCCCTGAATGTCAGATGGCACGAATTGCCAAGATCATTGTAAAGCGGCCCCAGTGCACTTAAATTTGTTCTCCACGCTTTTTTGTTTCCCAGAGCATGTCTGGGAAGGCAGTTCTGAGGAATATTGAAGGCAGTGATCTTGCAGAACGAGGGAGGAAGGAAGAAATACAAAACTGGAAGCTCTGGGACTCACTTTTCTCTAGACAATTGGCTCCTTGCTGGGTGCCTTATATCTCTGCTTCTGTATCCAACGTTGATGATAAGCCCCTGAGGATTCCTTCCTGTCTGTTCTTCATGGAAACCACTACAAAATCACAGTAAAAATAAGGCTAATGAAGAGAGGGTCAGTTTGTAGCCCACCGGGGTTCTGGAATTAAATCCAGCTCAGATCAGGAACAGGCCAGGAGACCCATCTGTTGTCACCTATCATCAGACCTCAATGAAATTGTTTTCAATATTTCCGGTTCATTTGTAGATGATTTCTTTATTATTCTTTATTATTCTTTATGATTTCTTTTAAAATTCAGAACGAGAAGGAAGTTTCTCTGGGGAAATTTAGAAGAAAGAAAGGCATATTCATTTATTGCTTGAATCTGTCCTCATTTTTACGGCATATCAGTCTATTTATTATTTAGCTAAACACCCACAAGGTGTCACATATGAGGATCAGCACACCGCCATGAGCGACATTCTCAGAAAAGAGTGGACCCTCTGGAAGCCGACATAAACAATTTAGGTAATTAGGGTTATGCCCTGCTATGTCCTGCTAACTGCCAGAATTGTTCACCTGAGGGAATACTAGTAGTTTGACTCGGTGTATATAACCGACCTACCACCTACACCTAAGCACTTCACTGTGGGATGATCCAGGGTCGGACAAGGACCTAGCTTTGTAGAACCACCAGAAACAGCGATGGAAGCTCCTTCGTGGCTTTTGTAGCCCTCAGTGTCAGACTTGCCTAAACCCCCTCTCCAGCTAAGCAAGCCATTCCCTGCGCCCCACCCCAGGCTTCCTGAGTCCTAAATCCTTTTACTGAGAAGCTAGGAAAACAGGTCAGTACAAATGGGTATTGGAAAGAAAAGCCCTGGGTCCCTTTTACCCAAGAAAAGCAGAGCGTTTCTGAATTCTGCTCTGATCCAGCAATGCCCTGTCTCTAAGTCCCTGCTCACGATCAGGCCTGCGGACTTGTTGGAAAGCACCCTGGCTGACAGGAACTGCCGCCATCACATACCCTGGGAGAAGCACTTTAAAAGTAGCCAGAGCCAGTTTTGTGGGGAGCAAATTTACCAGTCTTCTACTATACATTAAATTTAAGTAAGGAAATATATATGTGGAGGGTTTAAGATCTGTAGAGCCGTAGGTGTGTACCTACCACTGAAGGTAGAAGACTCAGAAGACAGGCTTACCTTCCAAGGACTCCAGAAGGGTGACAGCACTGTTCTATAGAAAATAATTAAACAGTTCAGTGCTCAACTGTGTGAGAGTGAACAGAGCTGTGTTGGGTGGGCATGAGAGAGCCCTGGGGCTGAAATCGTCAAGGCCATTTGGTGGAGAAGCCACAAGCCCAGTGGCTGGCGCTGTTCCAGCGAGATATGAATTTAGAAAGGATTGCGATGGGGCAATTTCTCTGTCTGAGTCAGGAATGCAATCAGACAGCTTATGTCGGTCTGATGCAAACTTTGTACTTAGTTCGAGGTAAGATTTATAGCTTCAAAGACTTTTACCCATACACATGAAAGCCCTGCGAAATGACTTGAGTATTTAAAATAAACAGCTGAGAGCTGGTTTTACTATCATATGTGGCTACATAAGACCCAATATGTTTGATGGCTCTTTCTTACAATGAAGATGACAAGTCAGGACTTTAGTTTTCAGGAAGCAAATATTCATAACTTTAGTCACCTCCTTGACATTCTAGACAATAGAAGGAGGAACTGAATTCATTCCATCCATGTGTTTAACTTTGCCTTAATTCCCAAAGTAATGAGTGATTTTTTAAGCAGCAGTTGCTGAATTTTTTATTTTTGCTTGTCTTGACATGCAGATTATCTGAGAGGAAAATCAAGCCGGGGAAGTATTTAGGGGGAAGAGTAGTGAAACCTGCAATTTACTTTGAAATGCATCAAAAAATAAGATGGATTACTGGGTAGCTAGAGGGATGGAGAGATATGTAGCTATGTGATAAGGAAAGTATAGTAAACTATTAAGTAAAAAAGCTAGATGGTGGGTAAAAGGGTGTTCATGTAAAATTATTTGGACTTTCAACTATTGTTGAAAATTTTATAATAATGTGGTGGAGGGAAAACTGAGTCCGGTATTGCTGTTTTTTCTTTCTTCTTAAAAATTTATTTAAATTCCTTATTGTTTAAAGTATTAAATATGTCTCCTTTTCCCCCCATTGACCTCTCCCCGGCCACTCCCACCCTCCCCCAGCACATGCCCTCACCCCCCTACTGGTGATTGTTTTTTTCTTGCCCTTTCTTCTCATAGTTAAAGATCATTTCCTGAAAAGACACAGAAAGAAAATAGCTTGGACTAAGTCCTAGACATAAGTGAAATGTAAAACTTGGGTATGTGATTTTTAAATAAAAACCCTTAAATCTATCTCTCCCAGTCAACGGTTGATGGCAGAAATTCCACTAGAAGCATGGTTGTTGAGTTAGGGGTTAGTCTACAAAAGGCTCCTGGGATTCTTGGAGGACTAGCAGATTAAAGTCAATCAGTCATTAACATTCAATTTTAAACCTTAAGTGACCACTTTCAAATAATGTGTAGCTAAAAAGGTCAGGATAAAAGGGAAGGAAGAGAGGATTTAAGTACTGGATGTCTTGGGGGGTGGTGGGGAGTGCAAAATACAGAAAGGATATGTGGAAAGGCATTAAAGATTACCCTCACCTTCTTACAAGGTCACCCTGGGCCAACCCAAATCTTGATACTAGTGTTTGCTGCTCTTGAATTGTATATAAAATTGTCTGAAACTCTAATGGAGCTGTCCTGTGGCAATTTAGAAAGGCTATGAACTACTCTTCCATAGTTCTTGCTACTTGATACCCAATACTCAAGCCCAAATCTTATCCCCATAGAGGACACTTGTACCCTGGGCTGTTCACCTGTGATTAGGCTTAAACTTTGATTTATCTTTCCTCTGTGGAGGGGAATTTTTCATTTTTTTTCCATTTATCTATTTTTCTGTCTTCAGAGATACCCCTTTTCTTAGCCTGAGTTCCTTAGAGTACAGAGCATGAGACAAGGGTTCATATGGTACTATTTAAAGAGGGGAGGGTACACCAAGGATCCAGAATGAAGGACAAGGGAAGTGAGACAGGAAAGAAGGTACAACCGATACAAGGACGTGTCTGAGCTGCCACCACTGAGCATAACTGATTGTTTGATATCACAGAAGCATCTTCCATGAGCCCATGTGAACCATGTCTCAGAAATGCCCGTCTCGGGGAGGAAAGTGGAAGGATTTATCCCCTGCTCCCATATCCTATTGGTCAAAGTTTCACTCTACAGATTAATTCTCCTGCACACTCAGGATATACATGTGTTAGGGTTGCTGTAAATTTCTGTTTATTAAAGAATTCTCAGAGTAACAGGCGTGCAGCACACAGCATGGGTATGAGGCAAAGCGCTGTCAGGTGTGTCTTTGTGAAGCTGCTTGCTGCAGTGACAGCTGGAACAAGAGACAAGGGAAGCCGAGAGATCTGAAGTGGTGGGTGAGAACAGTCTAACATGGCCCACCCCTTGCATCCAGCAGCCTGCTTGTGCCTGGCTCACTTAGTCTACTCGGGAGCCTCAAATTTTCTCAGAACAAGATGCCCTCAGTTTTCTCTGAAGGAGGAAGTCTGAGTCTAACCAGTCACAGAGTCTTCCTCAAGGTGATGGCAGTGGAAATTTCCATAAAGATCTAAGGCAAGATTGTTAGTGAAATAAGATGCAGGTCCACAGTTGCAGCTGGTCCCAAGGCCATAACTGACGTTCACCACCCCCTCCCTCCACCACCCATTTAAATTTCTATCACTTTGGCCACCACTTTCCCTCTCATCTGCACTGCTTGCCCGGTGCTGGAGGGCAATATCTACATCCCAAAGGGTCTGAGGTCTTTCTTACTTTGCCTTTGGTTTGTGAGTTCTATAATTACCCATTTTCTATGGATGCACCCAAATACCTCCTCACGAATCCTGTGGCTTTCAGACGGACCCTTCCCTGCTCACACTGTGCAGAGCCACCACGGCTCCTCGTGGTATCCGGCACAGTAACTCTTTCTTTGCTTGTTGATCCATCAGCGTGAGGAGCCCAGAGTGACTTGGTGGCAGCTGCAATTTCCAGGTCAGTGGAAACCTTTCTGTGACCTCTGAACATCAGGGCCTCGAAACCTGAAAAATCCTGTTTGTGGGGATGGGAAACACCATAAGAAGGCTGCTAAGAGTGATCCTGCGGGGGCCATGCCTCCTTCCCACCAGCTCTTTCCTACTGGGGACATAACACCCTCTGTTGGCTGCTTTGCACACATATATCACATATTCGCATACTTGGGACAAAGTGCTCCAACTCTGCAGTGTATTTTCCCCCAGGGTGGAAACCTAGCTAGCCCTTTAACAGCCCAGTGCACCATTCTGTCAGACTGGCTGCTTCTGGATGGCGGGCGCAGGGTGGACCCTGGAGCTATGTGCCTGCTGGCACACCTCTTGTGCCTTTGCTGTAAAATGGATCTCTGGGTCTTATGTAATGTTCCAAGAGTTACCACAGCCTGTATCAGGTATTCTGAAAGGCCTAGTGGAGGCACCATGGGAAGGGAAAACAAACCCATATGTACAGCAGGTCTCAATTCTGGTAAAGATGAATTGCCGCCCGCCAGGGTAGAAAGAACCAATGTAAGTGCCCTGCCATGAAGTGGCTGGCTGGTCTCACTAAAGGACGGTGTCATGTCAAGGAATCAATACCAGTCTCTGTTTCTGGCAGTGCCCGTAGTCAGAGCAGCCTTGGTACGAGGGGCCCATATTTTGAGCCCTGCTTCCCACTGGTCAAAGATTAAACCACGGGATTGTTAGCTCTTTTGCATTTCCAGGTTGTTGCTCATGCATGGGTACCAGGTGGGGTCACATGACTTTGTGTCAACAGGAAAGCGCCAGGAGGAAGGTGAAAGGCTTGCAGTGCGGTTATGAGGCTACTAGACAGTGCCAGGCGGCACCTGCGTGAAGTCCTCTGGACCCCATGCAGAGCTGGTGACTGCCGCAGCCACCGGCACAAGGCAGGTGAGGCCGAGGAACTGGAGTAGAACATGAGTGTTTGAAACACCTCTCAAAAGCACATTTCCAAAGAAATGTGACCCAGCTGTCCCCAGGCAATAGGAATCAACGAGGCAATGTTGCTCCTAATACGGAGCCTTACTGGTCCACAGGACTCCATCTGCTTTACTCCCTCCCCACAGCCCTTCGCCCTGGAGGTATTGCTGTTTGAGGCTCCTTCTGGGCCCATGCTCACCCAGATAAGGTCTCCCTGTGCGTCCTTTCCCCAACACCGCCGGCCTCTGCCCCGCAGGCTGACAGCTCTGCCGGGCTGACGCGATGCTCCGGAGGCAGAGCCTTGCCAGGTGCCTGGCCACCCGGCACCCTGCCACACAGAAAGGAAAGGGTGTTCTTCTTGTGTTGTGCTTTGTTGGGGAGAGGCCTCACCTGCAGTGGAGTTGCTTAGGCTCCATGCTACTGCAGAGTTTGGTGGCTCTGCTTTTCCAGTTGTCTTTATTCTTCTCTCGAGGGCAAGTGTACAGCACCAGGGTAATTGGGCCAGGGTGCCTCCAAATCACAGCCTCTGTGCTGAACCAAGAGTCATTACTCCTTTTGAACCTGAAGTCCCACTGCCAAGCCCAGATCGCTGTGCCAGAATTTTTCTTCCCCTAAGGATAAATTTTCTCCTGGGGCCTGCACAGCTCTTGCAATTTAGTATTTGATACATCTCTCTTCTCTAAATCCCTACCCAGTTTTCTAGAGGACTCAGTCCAGGAGGTGTCTGAGGACTCTTGTAAACCAGGGCAACTGATGCTGGGGGTGCTATTTGCCAAATGTCTCCCACCAGTCATACCTGACCCTCAGCTGGGGTCAACCGCAGGGCACCCTAATCCTTACGAAAGGAGAATAGAGAAAACCTCTCTCTCTCTCTCTCTCTCTCTCTCACTCTCTCACACACACACACACACACACACACACACAGAATCAGGTTAGTGATTTGAAGGGTTGAGTTGGAAGCCATTTTTTAAAAACCCCTGTTGAATGTGTATAAGCCCTGGACGTGCACTCACCCTGACGATCAGGTTCTCATTCGGTTTTGGTGCCCTCCAGTCTGCACTACGCAGAGACCAGGAAGCCTGATGGTGGCTTCAGGACCCAGAGCGGTGTTTACAGGTGAACGTGCAGTGGACACGCTCCGTGCCCAGGCTGTAGTCATCGCCCACGTCACCCTTGCTCAGGAGATGGAACTCAGCGGGTGACCCCGACACAAGGGGATGCCCATCATCCCCTGTGAAGGTATCAGGATGCCAGACTCTGTCTTTTCAGACTTTGGGTGGGAACTTGCCCTTTACATTTGCATTATTCCTCAGACAAAGGAAATAAAATGTTATGCCAGCCGTGAGTCAGGTTAGTCAATACAAATGTGGATGACACAGTATTGAAGAAAGCATTTTCTGTGATGCTGCAGGTAGACACACCCGGGACGAGCTGCCTTGAGCTGAAATGGGCATGTGAATGCACACTTCACAGTGGACGTGTGGGGCAGAGCCTCAGACAGAGTCCAGGGTTCTATGCAGGCGTTTCATTGGCCTGTCATTTGTGGTGGCTTCTTAAGCGTAGTGGTCTTGCTGTTCTCCTCCCTTGGACAGCACTGGGCACACAGGTGCTAACGGTGCTCACTAAATAAGTGGATGAAAGAATTCAGTGTAGAAATGATGACTTGAATTAAATGTCATAAGCTGGGGATCTATATTTTTTATGATACAGTGATTTTTTATTGAGGAAACTTTAAAAAAAGAGAATTAAGCTATAACCCATTTGAACATTTGTCCAGACATTAATAAACACGGAGCAATGCAGGGAAAGGTAAAGAGTATAGCTATGTCTTATTTGCTATTTCATTTATATACACTCCTGTGCTTTAAACAGTTACAATGTTAGAGCTGGAGGTGATCCAGATATAAAAACTGAGGCCTGAGGAAATGAAGTACGTGCCCAAGGTCAAGCATTAGTTGGTAGCAGATCCTGGACTAGGGCCCAGATTCCTAACTCCCGCTCTATTCCCTGCTCACGAATGAGAACTCCTTAGCTGTATTTTTCCTACCATGTCACACAACTGTCTCCCACTGTAATTCTGAAGTCCACCGTGCCAGGGCCGAGCCAGTCTCATTCCTTGACAAAAGGCTGCCGACAGCAGTATTTATATCACCAGGTTTTAGGCATTCTCTTTCTCAAATGACGTTTCTGAGGAACTGGTGGAAATACTGCTGTCTGAAATATTTCCACATCAGTAGTCACATCTTCATTTCACTAGCTATGCTAATTTCAAGAAAGGCAATATTGTGGAAACTATTTGGTTAGAAATGCCATGATTTTCTTTTTTCTTCCTCGGATCTCTCTCTCTCTCTCTCTCTCTCTCTCTCTCTCTCTCTCTCTCTCTCTCTCTCTCCCTCCCTCTCTCTCTCTCTCTCTTTCTCTCTCTCCCTCCCTCCCTCTCTCTCACCCTCTCCATCTCCCTCTCCCTTTCCCCCTCTCTCTCACCAACAACAGTGGTTTCCTGCGCTCAAAGTGCTGCAAAGGAGCTTGAGTCCATATTCTTCTCCTTAGACATGGCCACACCCTCACATCTCAGATGCACACTAATCTGGCTTCCTACAGAGCACTCCTCCCTCAGAAGTGCTCTTTAGTTTCTAATAACTCTCACTAAGAGCAAACCCCATATGAGTGCTCACCACACAGGCCCGGTGTGGACAGCCTGGGGAGCCCAAGAACCCCCACTGCTCCTGAAGGCCCATGAAAGGCAGGGCTGATGGACAAGGGTACAGTTTCCCACAGCTCCATTCTCTACACCCATTATGCTGGGCTCTTTTATCAGGGACCTTTCTCCAGGCTAAATTACCATCCCATGAGAGGCACATCTAGCCTCTTACTAGATGCTGGAAGCTACTCTTTTGAAATTCATTGAACAGATTTTTATTGAGAGCATCCTATCTGCTGAGCTCTTAGTATATATAAACCCTGTATATGAGAAACTTTGGATCAAGGGAGAAAGATGATATTATTGATAATGATAGTGATCATCATTAACTATGTCAATCTCCACATCAACCCTCGTAAGCATTATTATTTCTAATATCTCAGAGAGGTTATGAACTTGCCCAAGGTCACACAGCTAATTAGCGACGGAGCCAAATGACCTTTCTTTAAAGTCCATAGTGCGAAGCTGTGAAAAAGTAGACAATGCAGTAGAAGGTGATGAGAACTATAAGGGAGTGCACACAAGATACCTGGGAGCAGAGATGTCACTAACTTAGTGCGAGGAATTAGAGAAGGCTTCCTGCAGGAGGTGCTCGCAGGGTGGCCCTCACTCCCTAGGCCAGAGGCAGGGCCACTAACGCAATCACAAAGGTTGGTCACTACCTCCACCTTTGGACACGACCTGCCCAACCTGTTGTTGGTCCTGATACAAGACTCTTATTCAGAGGGTATTTATCCTTCTTATGCATCTTCCCCAACCCCCAACTTGGGCTGCTCAATTCTCGTACAGTCTAAAGAAAGTAGGAGAATTGGTAGCTGCCTCCCTTTCACCACTAAGTGAACCCAGTGGCTGGCGAGGAGAATTAATGCATTGAATCCGAATATATCTGGGATGGAGTGACTCCATTACAAACTCATTGTGTCATACTTGAACAATATGAGGATTCTTTCCTTCCCTCTGAGAGCCCGCAGCTGCAATATTTCTGAGCTGCTCTGCAGACTCTTATCAGAGTTTTAATGAAGTACAGTTGGTTTGAAGTAAAGTCTGTCAGTTCTCATGAAAAAAATTAAATTTTGGGCTTGCACTGTGTATTCAGCTCTAACGTGGGACTTGGGGCTTATTATTCAGAAAACAGTAACTTATTTTCATCTCCAAATATTAATATGCTGCTGTATTTTCACCTGTTAGGATGATGAGCTCATTATTGGGGAAATGTTTGCCTGTATGAACGATTGATTACAATGATCTAGAAACTGGTTGCTCAGAAAGAATCTAACAGAGCCTGCCTGCCATGCTGAAGGGGTGTTTGGCTGGAAAACAGGAAACTAATTACCACACACAATCCTAGTGACATTCCCAGGCAAACCAGTAAGGCCACTGGGATGTTTGAAACATTTGTAAAATATTTCTGGCTACGTTTTTTTTTTTGTAGCAATAATCACTGAGTATGAACACAGAGTTTGGGAATAGCAGAAGGTCTTTTTAGTCCATCCTCTAATCTTCAATTAAGCCTATAGGTCAGATGTGCAAGACTATCTCTCAGTTTAGAGATTGTCTAGTTTTCATCTCTGGAGAATGACATATAGTACTAGTAGCTACTCAATAAATATTTGTTGAACAAATAAATCTGAACTTCTGTTCTGGCTTTCTTGGACCTCCCAGGAGTGATTTTCAGCCAAGCTTTTTACTATAGACTAGAGGCACAGTGCATGGATTCATGCACTGGTGGGGAATCCCAGTGCACGGATTCATGCACCGGTCCCTCGATCTGGCCTGTGCCCTCTTGTAATCCAGGACCCCTCAGGGGATGTCAGAGAGCTGGTTTCATCCTGATCCCCACAGGCTAGGCCGAGGGACCCCACTGGTGCATGAATCTGTGCATCAGGCTACTGTTTGCATAAAAGATCTTTGGTTGATCTCTTCCCACCCTCTCCCCGCCCCCCTTCTCTCTGAGACTTATCAGTCTGTTCCATGTTTCCATGGCTGTGGTTTTGGCTTCTGCTTGAGTGTCTGCCCCCTGGTCATCAGTGGGTGTCATAGCTACCAGCCAGTAGGTCACTTAGGCTTTTATATATATGAATTTCAAGAAGCAATCTAATTTTTTGAACCATGGCTTGGAAGGTGCAATGAGCATGGCTTAGAAGAAAAAACAAAGGAAGGAAGAAGGAAAGAAAGGGAGGAAGAGGATGAAATAAAGAAGGAAAGAAGGAAGGAAGGAAGGAAGGAAGGAAGGAAGGAAGGAAGGAAGGACCCCTTCTAAGTTAAAAGAAAATCTATTGTCTTCCTTGAATGGTCAGTAAGTTCACTGTTACAGTGATGAGAAAGGCTCCAGTTTCCAAAAGCAACTTTTCTAGGAAGAGACTGTAAAATTGCCAGCACAGGTTAGAGTGTTGGTTTGGGGGAAATTAAGCCTGTTCATACCAGAAAGCAAACCTAACTAATTCAGAAAATATAGACTCTTTCCTTGTAGGAAATTTGGCTCATGTCATTGCTTTCTATATTGGCCAAAGCCAAGGTTATGGTTTTACTTGCCCTTTTCAGCACCTTAAAATGCTCTTTATCAGCAATTTCTTCCTAACTGTATCTCTTTTGCTTTAGTAAAGATTTCTTTTTTCTTCTTTCTCCAGCCTCAACAGAGATTAATGAGTGCCTGTCTTCTGTACAGGACATTCCTTCATAGTCCTTACTCTTATGTCATTCATTAGCCATCTCTCCCCAAGGAAGGCTTTTGAAAAAGTAACTAAATAGATCACGAGACCCAGTCTTGCTGCCCTTTCCTAACACACCCTAGTACACAGCATCATGGACCTGCCCTGGGGAAGGGACACACAATAAAACAATTCAGATTGGGAATTAACTGCACATTTCTTTAGCATTTAGCCCAGATATCACCCAAAGAGTAACCACATCATCTTCCACACATTTTTAGAAGATTCCTATGGGACAAGAATGATCACCTCTTTTTACATGAGGGGAGAAACTGACATGTGCCTTTCCCCTGCAGGTTATCAGTGTCTGCAAAAATTTCCATTGGCATCAGCTGCTCTTTAAGTTAGCATGAAGAGAAAGGTCACTGTCTTCCTTGCTGCTTAAACTGGAGCATGACTCAGAAGAACAAACAGGAAAGAGATGGCATTAATCCCCACATTAATTTTTAATACCCCACGTGGCACTATAGGCCCCACACAGCCAGATCCAGGGCTAAAGTAAGTCTATCTTTCCTTACATAACTGTTTACCTTTACATAGATACCCTAGTCTCCCAGGACAGCACTACTTTCCTTTCCCCGTACTGGACAGAATCACAACGGCCAAGATTGGCTTCCTCCGGGGTCAGGGAAACAGATGGCCAACCCCACTTCAGAGCAGAGGTTGTGGAGCTGAGAGTGGGCAGACCTCCTCATGAAAGCTGTCAGAAGAAGGTGGTGGGACCAAGAGATGAAAAGGCCTTATTCTCAGCCAACACTCCCTCCCAGGCTCAACAAAATCTGTGAAATTCCATCATTAGAGATGCCTTGCCCTTGTCTCCTGGGAGAAGGCAACAAACCTCACACTGAATCATTAACAAACCAGTGGGAATTTCTTCATCAGATTACTCCCTGTGGAAGCTGGGCTGGCGGCTGCAGAAGAGTCCAGGTGTGCAGGCAGACTCTTTCATTAGCACCATGCCCTAGCCCAAGCATGTCAAACTCGCGGCCCACGGGAAACATGCCTCATTTATTTGGCCCGTGTTAGTCTTTGAGTTTAACATGTTTGCCCTAGCTCCATCTGAAAGGATGCAAGCTGGAACTATGCAAGGAGAGGGAGCAGGCAGCCCAGTCCTCTCCCTGGTGCAGACAGTGGCTTTAAGACTCCACGACCAGTTTCAACTCACTGGCCCGCTGCGCTGGCACTCCTTTTGCACACACACTCAGAAGAGTGCTGCTCTCACAATGTCTCTTGCCATCTTGACCCACAGCCCTAGGTTTTCAGCCCAGAGTTTTACTGGGAATAAGGTCAAATTAGGTCAATAGAATCTCAACTTTGGTACCTTGTCAATTGTCTCTGAGAGTAAAGGCTTGGTGTTCAAGAAGAAAAAATGAAAAGGGAAAGTTGATAGCTGTCTGGCTACATTTTGGGTGAGTGCTGGTAAAGCTACCTTTACCATGTTAAGTGTTAGGAGGGTCTACTCAGCCTCCTTTATACCCCAGCTCCCGATAACACACGTCCCATTGGCAACTGCCAAAACACAGGGTGTGATCTCTCTTCCCTTGGTTTTAAGGCTGGAGTTTCAGAAGCATTTCAAGTTTGACTACCCAGTTCTCTTTTTTTAAAAAAATGGATTTTGGCAAGCCAGCTGTGCATGACAGCATTCATCTACCCTTGTTGGCCTGCATTTTGGATTGAAGTAATCCCACCCTGCACCATGAGATCTCTTGCTTCATTTAGAAGTGCTGAAAGCCAATTCCAGCATGTCAGCAGGGCTCAATCATCTGGAGATGGCTGAGGGCATTTCCCCAAACCTGAAAAGGATGCATAAAATGATTGCTTACTGCCAGACAGCGGAGGGCATTTCAATCTACATGTTATTGCCTCCTATTGGCCAAACACCTGAACAGCCATAGGCAGTTTTTCCCCAATCTGACAATGGATTCTGTACCTAACCCTACCCTTTGATGTGTATATCTACCTTGCCTTAGGACAAATTGTGTTTATAAAGAGCAAGGGGTCCTGAGATGAGAAGAACTTAGTTCCTTTAGCTAAGTCTTCTCTGACTCCCCAAATGCCTTCCAAAATTATGTTTCATCTCTGGACTCTTGATTAATTTACACACAGCGCTTCTCCAGATTCCTGAACCCTTCTAGATGCTGGATTAAGACCACCGGCGTTATAGAGGAGCAAGTCTCCCAGCACCCAGGGGCAGGCAAACCTCTAGGTTAAAGAGTAGCCCTTTTCCCTCAGCTTTGGCAGGTGCTGTGATTCTCCCCAGGACATTTCCCACATGAAAATATATCCTTGGTCTCTGGGTGGAATGCCTCCCAGATTTTGCTGAGTGGCTCAAGTGACATTCCCAAGGAGAGAGGAGAAGAGTAATGGATTGAGAAACACATACATGATTCTTTTCTTCTGCAACCAAGTTTTCTAAGGAATCGGCCAATTATTCTTCTGGCCATGGTATGTCTCAAACAGCTGTATTCACATTCTTCATTTGGGTTAACTCTCAGTTGCTGTGGGACATTATGGAATTGTCTGGGCCATGCAGGCAAAATCCCACTTGTATGGGAATCATCCAGGTTAATTTCAGAACAGGCTAGAATTTTCCCTGGATACTTGTCTCCACATTCTGTTTTACTCTAGAGACCTGTCTTTTTTGATATAATGGAGTCTCCCGTATCTCTCTCATGTGGAATATGTATGCCAACGTGGTCATATTATGAAGTTGGGAAGGGATTAGAATTTTGGTTCTTTTATTTCACTTTCTTCCCAGTTTCTATCCTATTTTAGGAAAGATGTACGTTACACATCTTCTTTTTTGCCTGTTATTTCCACTCCAAAGTGAAAGAGGAAGAAGTTAATGCTCAAACACTTTTGATCATCTCTGTTTCAGGAAATTCCTTATAGGTCTGTTCAGAGAGAACAGGGGCTGTGTTGATTCTGTGAAAGACTGAGACAAGTGGGTTTAAATAATGTATAGCTTTCCAATCTATTAGGAGGTGGCTCTGTGGTTGTTTATCATTCTAAATGACTGAGAATTGGCAGGAAGTGGAAGCCAAACGAGGGCACAGGATGGAAAGGAGGAACAGGGGTGGTGGTGGCAGAGCCGAAATGATGTCTCATTAAACAACTGCAGCCTCTCCAACATATGCAACACTTCTTTTGGCATCGCCACTCATTCCCACTATGCTCTATTTCCCAAACCAGAACACACACCTTCCCCACCCAGGGAAAACGTAGCCATGTGCCTGGTCCTGGTAGTCAAGGGATAAACATGTCCATCTTCCTGCAATATACATTTCCCCCCAAAGGTTTGGGGGTTGGGACATACAAAACAATTTAGCTAATAACTTAAATAATAATTTTATATTAAAAAACACACAATATATTGTGGAGTAAAGTATTAATATTCTACTATATTTTTGACATAAAAGAGGAGAGCACAAACCAACTTTTCCAACTTCTGCGAGTAGTCTTCCAATGGCAGGCTTGCTGGGGCGGGGGTGGGGGATGGAGGGTGGAGGGTGGCGGGTCGCATTCCTCACTCCTGCAGGTAGGGTAGCTGGGCAGGAACGTTTGGGAAGCACATCCTGCTGCATCTGATAAAGTCTACCTGCCACATCAGAGTCCCGAGGCTGGCCAGCGCCGGGGTTCTGTTGGACAAGGCTGCGCCCGACACGCTGCTGTATGGGCTAGTTGCATGATGTCTGGACTGAAATGAGCCCTCCCAACCCTCTTGTTCTAAATAAATCTCCACTGTCTGCCTGTTGCTGTTGCTTCTCACTTGACAGTAGTTACGAGGCCATTAGTAGAAAACAGGAATCTGCTCCTTCCCCATCTGCATATTGGACAAGTCCTGCACTATTTAGCGTGTGAGGCCTGATAAGAAGCCAGCACAATCTGCCCATTGACTGCTGGCCTTCTTTCCAGTCCCAAGTACCAGAGTCTCCTGGCTTAGACTCTTATTTTGCATGTCTCTGGCTGTCCCCAATTGAATGCTTTTCTGCTGCACCTGCACAGCACTTGCAAGAGAAGAGAAAGGGCTCCCTTTGTGCTAATTCAAACTCCGGGCCCCTCACGCTTGTTCCACTCTTGTGTGTCCTGGGGATCTCTAATTTGAGGTCTGAACATGTTTAAAGAGTGCTGTTTTCATGTGTCCACAGTGCACTGTTTATTTTGACCCATACTCCTAGGAACGTGCTGGGTACTTCTCTGGTACTTTTTCCAAAGAAGGCCAGGCAGCGATGACAGGGTCTTTCTCCATGATGGCCCTGAGGTCAGCTATGCCTGTGCCCAGGCCTCCAGGGAAGGTTCATAACAATCTGCTCTGGAATTGCTCAGCATCTTAACTATCTCTGGTTCTCCCGTGTGGATTTAAAGTCCAGAAACTTACTTGGGACATGAATAGCCCAATGCCATATTTTTGTGAGGGTTTAAGACATTTGAAAATTAATACCATCATGACAGAATTTCGGATGCCATGATGAACTAGGAAGTTCAGGTGCCGATTTATAATATATGAGGTTTAAAAAGAACTACTAGTGTAACTGTTGCTGCCAGAGTTACTTTTGTCAAGAGAACTGACCTCTAAGTTCCATGAGGATAGGAAATGTATCTTTTTTACTCTCTTTGAATACCCCAGCGCCTAGGTCAGTGGTGAGCACATAGTAGGTGCTCAATAAGTACCAGTGAGAAAAAATAAAGGCATAAAACATATTTAGATAGACTAAATCCAGCATCTGGAAGAACAAGGCAGTGCAAAAGAAAATGAATGGATATGCATAAGAAAATGGAAGAAATTAGCCCTTAAGAGTGGAGAGAAAGGGGTGAGTATGAGGGCTGAACAATATCTCAGGAGGCAGGAGCAGAAGTATTTAGCTGGGGGCATATTAAATTTAGATTTTTTAAAAAAATTAAATCTTTATTGTTCAGATTGTTACAGTTGTTCCTCTTTTTTCCCCCCATAGCTCCCCTCTACCCGGTTCCCACCCCACCCTCACCCCTTACCCTATCCCCCAACTCACTGTCCTCATCCATAGGTGTACGATTTTTGCCCAGTCTCTTTCCGCTCCCCCCACACCCTTTCCTCCCCACCCTGAGAATAGTCAGTCCACTCCTTTTCTATGCCCCTGATTCTATTATATTCACCAGTTTATTCTGTTCATCAGATTATTAATTCACTTGATTTTTAGGTTCACTTGTTGGTAGATGTGTATTTGTTGTTCATAATTTGTATCTTTACCTTTTTCTTTTTCTTCCTCTTCTTAAAGGATACCTTCCAGCATTTCATATAATACTGGTTTGTTGGGGATGAACTCCTTTCGCTTTTCTTTATCTG
>NW_006290632.1:212570-215551 GCF_000327345.1 Myotis davidii | reverse complement strand
TCTAGAGTTGTAGAATTTCCACTCAGCCAGCCTTCCTGTGGTTCTGGATGACGTCCACTTTGTCTTTTAGTTGTATTTTTGAAGTGGTTGTGCGAGGCAGCAATTTCCGGTGTTTACCTATGCCGCCATCTTGGTCCTCTCTCTCTGCACTTCCGCACCTCCTCTGAGTCTCAGTGTGCGAGGCAGAATTTCTAGTTGTAGAATTTCTAGTTGTAGAATTTCCACTCAGCCAGCCTTCCTGTGGTTCTGGATGACGTCCACTTTGTCTTTTAGTTGTATTTTTGAAGTGGTTGTGCGAGGCAGCAATTTCCGGTGTTTACCTATGCCGCCATCTTGGTTTCCTCTCTCTAGTGCTAGGATGTTATCACTGCTTTATAATCTGTGCATTCTCGGGTTCAGGTGGTCCTCCAGTACTGAAGAGAAAATGAATGAGTTGAGAAAGTTCGCGATTTTCTTGATGCTGCTGGTGATGATTTCAATGTACTCCTGGTTCGCCCAGTCCTGGTGAATTCCCCGCTGCACAGGATCCTCTTGTCCCACCATGGCCGCTGCCTAAGGAAGTGGGACTGGGCAGGCGCCCCGATCCTCCAGGACCTTAAATTTAGTTTTAAGTTATGTTTCAGGTTTACGAAATCCTCCATCTCCACATATTTATATAAAGTCTGCTCTATACACAAAGGTCTCAAGTGAGGACTTAGGGTTGCTTTACTTGCTTTGTGGTAAGCAGTGTAAGGCATTGAGTTTCACATGTGGGAAAGTACCAAGAAAACAAGACTGCACACCTGGGGTGACCAGTTAATCTATAAACTATCTCACTGGAAGCAGGAATCAAGAGTCAGGGGTGCCACCCCCTCCTTCCTCCTCTACCCCAACTCTAGGAAAGTTCGGATGATGTGGAGTTCACTCTGTACAAGAAAGATGGGTTTCATTTTGGCCTCTGCTGACATCTAATCCTTTTAAGAAATGACCATCAGTTACCTACTTCATTGGTATCTAATATTGCTCATCTTGTGTTTTCTTTCAACCCTTCCCATTATTCTCCTCTCTCATTCTATATAATACCTTGAATAATTTTCATTATCATGAAATATGATAAAAAGATTCTGCTGAGAAGAGAAAAAGAAGCAACACAATGAGAAATATGTTTATTCCCATAATATTTCAGGGACATGTAGGCCAGGAATGAGCGCCTATGAATTCTATTATTGCTCTCTATAAGACCCAACTTAGTATAAGTAGAATGGCCTTTGAAAAATGCTTGTTGTCCTAAATTCAAAGTAATAATTAATTCTTGTGAATCCAAAGTAATAATTAATTAAATATAAGAAATTATGATAAAATCTAAAACTCCAAATGACATTTGTTAAAGAAAAACAATCTTTTAACATCACTGAAGAAATGTGCTTCTCCCATCTCCAACATCTCAACTACAATGATGCATTAGTGAGTTTAAAACAATAACTCTCTAGCACTGACTATAATAATAGTTGTGCTTTATCATATCTCTTTATTTAAACTTTAAAAATGAATTTGATTACATTTAAACTTCTAGAAAACTTGCATACCAAGAAACAGTTTAAGGTTAATGTTCTTTGAAATTATTTCAGGCTTTCCTCCAAATTCCCCAAAGATATTTTTAAAACCAATATCCTGCGAAATGAATGGGGAGGACAGACCCTTGGCATCTGAGGATTTCATACAGGCATATTTATAATCTGCAATCTCTGCTATTTGTAAGTGATCCTGGAGTTCTGTAATATATAGGAGTTTGTCATTTTGAATCTATTTCAATTTGGCTCTGTTGTTCTCTACTGCTTTGGTACTCAATAGCTTTCCAGAAATGATAAACTCTCTCTATAAAAAATGACCAATGAATTTATTGAAAATTGAAAAGGTGATTAATTTATGATGTGAAGGATGGGACAAAAAACAGACTTTTGCTTGATAAGTGGTTCTAGAAACACCTCGATTCTCCAAAGTAAGGAAAAGCAACCTTTTCAGATGTTAAGAAGTTGTCTGCCGGTGCCGAGTGAAAGAAATTAAGATTCAGGAAGATAATTTTCATTATCAGTTCTTAGATCATACTTTAACATAAAGACATAGTATAGAATTGTCATTATACTCAATTTCTATTCCCCACTCATCCACTAGCCAACTGTACAAATTTGGGATAGTTATTTCACCTCTCTAGTTATTGTCATAATTATACTGTTACCATGGCTAACATTTATTGAACCCTTACTATGAGTTAGTCACTGTGCTAAGCTCTGTATCTGGGATTATATCATTTAATGCTTGCAACAACCTGATACAGCAGGCATTATTATTATCTGTAGAAGCAATTAATACTGGATAACAACAGCTATCGGTGATTGAATGCTTATTATGGGGGATATTATGCCAAGCACTATATATGCATCATCTCATAGAATCCTCATAATAGTGAGCTGGGTACCATTAAACTTCTATTTAACAGGTAAGAAGTTGAGGCTTACAGAGGTTCATTAATTTGTCCAAGATAACATAGCTAGTAAGAGATATAGGAGGATTTTATACTAAAAAATGACTCTGGAGCTCAAGATCTTAACAACTAGGCTCTACTGGGTATATAAAGAAGCTAATAATACTGCAAAAATAAATATCCATGTACAGATGTTGAGTTCTTTATATTAAACTAGAGGCCCGGTGCACAAAAATTTGTGCACTGTGGGGGGGGGGAGTGAGGGTCCCTCAGCCTGGCCTGTGCCCTCTCGCAGTCTGGGACCCCTCAGGAGATAACGACCTGCTGGCTTAGGCCTGCTCCCGGGTGGCAGAGGGCAGGCCCAATCCCTAGGTGCAGCCCCTGGTTGGGCTCAGAGCAGGGCCAATTGGGGACTCGGGGCGCCTTCCCCGTCATGCACAGAGCAGGGCAGATTGGGAGGTTGGGATGCAACCCTCAGTCACGCTCAGGGTAGGGCCGATTGGGGGGTTGGGGCACCACC
>NW_006290632.1:205975-212197 GCF_000327345.1 Myotis davidii | reverse complement strand
GGGGGGGCGGGGGGGGGGGGGGGGGGGTGGGGCCCCCGCCCCCTGTCACACACAAGAGCTGCAGGGCGATCAGGGGGTTTGGGCGCTGCCCCCTGTCATGCTGATCCCGGTGCCGGGAGGTCTCTCGGCTCCGCTGATCCCGGTGCTGGGAGGTATATTACCCTTTTACTATATAGATTAGAAGCCTGGTGCATGGGTGGGGCTGGCTGGTTTGCCCTGAAGGGGGTCCTGGATCAGGGTGGGGGTCCCCACGGGGGGGCCTGGCCAGCCTGGATGAGGGGATGATGACTGTTTGCAGCTGGTCACACACCCTCAGGGTGGGGGTCCCCACTGGGATGCCTGGCCAGTCTGGGTGAGGGGCTGAGGGTTGTTTTCAGGCTGGGGGTGACTGAAGCTCCCAACCGCTCGTTTTTTTCTTTTTTCTTTTTTATTCTGGGCCAGCTTTAGCTCTGAGGCTCCAGCTCTTAGACCTTTGCTCCTGAAAGAAGGTATCTGGTTTGTTTAGGTTCTATAATCGAAACAATGTATAACTCTAGCTCTGAGATCCCGGGCTAGCTGAATGCTGGTTTCTGGGGTTTTGTTTAGCTTCTATATTTGTAACAATGTTTCAAACTGCAAACTCAGAGGCCGCTACCAGTGCTCAGAGGCGGGGAACGTTGGAGTCCTCTGTCACTGAAGCAAGCAAGCCTCATGTTAGTTTTAAGCTGCCTGGCTGCCGGCCACCATCTTGGCTGGCAGTTAATTTGCATATCTCACTGATTAGCCAATGGGAAGGGTAGCGGTTGTACGCCAATTACCATGTTTCTCTTTTATTAGATAGGATAAGCAGAATACGTTGTCAGTATATTGTCAGTCCTTATGTCATATGGAGGGTATTTCCCATTGGCAGGGCCAGCCTTCTGAGCCATTTCCTCTGTAGTAATTTGCATGGAGCCATACTCATTTCATGTGGCTTCCTGGATGTGGCCAAGATTGGACACTGAAAGGGCAGCTGGTTGAGGTTCAAGTGGTGGAAAACTGACTATGAAGCCAGGTTTCATCTGTGTGCTCCTCTAAGTGGTCCATAAGGGATCGAACCTGGGTCCTGGCTGCATTAGCACTGCACTTCATCCCAAGAAGCCAGCTGCCCTCCTCAATCCGAAGTGTTCTCCTGAGCAATTTCATTTCTTTGTACCCTAGCAAGCAGATGTCAGGAATCTGTGTTTCTGACAATTGAGCAAACTTTCATTTTGCCTTTCTTGGCATGTAAGAATGAAAGACTAGAAAATGAAAATTCACTGGGACACACAGAAGGCAGATTTCTAATGTAGATTCTCCAAATCCTACACACACACACACACACACACACACACACACACACACACACAGCCAGTAACAGCAGAACAGCAGAGGCAAAGGTGGCCAGTGATTTGTCAATCAAGAGAGCAGACACACAGATTTGATAATACTTCATTTTCTTGCGTTTTCTTGAAGGGATCACGGGTCAGCATTCAGACTTTTCATAGAAGACACAGAAACAAATACAATCTCTTAGATTGATTGTAAATCTGAGGAGCATTTGTATCCAAATTATAGTTATTAATGTTATTTCTGTCTCTGAAAGATAAATTACATTCAAGTCCATTACTTAGCAGAGTAATTATGCTTTTAGGAACTTAATTTGGGGACAATTTTGATTTTCCCTGGAAGAGAAAAGGCAGATTCATCTCTTGGCTGAAGCATGACTATTTTGGGATCTAGTCAGATTTCATCTTCTTGAGAGAGAGAGAGAGATTGGCCAAGCGCCGCTCTTGTCCTCCATGGGTGGTGCAGATGCAAAGAGGAGGCATATACGGGAGATTTGTCCTCTGCTTCATAATGATACTCTTCCTTCATCTGACAGTCACTAAAAATAGCATTTGAATGAAGGAATTGGGTCACCTGGTGACATTTTTGGTAGTAGCAGCACACTTTAGGGAAAGCCTTTATGTTTTCATGCAGAATTGCACAAGTTCAGTGGTTGGATTTATAGAAGGCATTTCCAAAGGGAGCTATGAAATCCCTCATTTGGATCTCCTCAAAGCACAGGAGCGAGGGCTGAAGTTCTGGGACAACCTGAGGGAACTCCCTCAGAGAGGCAGGGGCCAAAGTAGATAAGTAAAACTTTAAAGTCCAGTTTCAATCCTGCAACTCTGTGTCTTTTTCCATGTGATATACCGGCCCTAAGCAAATTACTCAATCACTTCCCCTCTCCCACGACATTGGCTTCATTTTCTGAGTGTGGAAAATACAAGCTGCAGGTTTTTTGGTGTCAGATGGCTGAGTGCAATTTGGACTCTTTAAAGACAAAAGACACTGGTATGCTGATTCCTGATTCCAGGATTTTCAAGAGACCTGGCACATAGTAGAGTTCAATACAGATACTGAATAAATAATAATAATAATGGAAACCTCTTGCAGCCTCTCTGACTCACCTTCTGCTGCTTTCACCCCCACTCGCTCAGCCCAGCCACACAGGTTCCCTGGCTGATGGCCAGACACACCAAGTGTGTGCCTCCCTTTACCCTCAGCCTGGAATGTTTCCCCATGTATTTGTGGGACTAGCTCTCCCATCTCCTAAGGTCTCTACTCAAATGTCAGTGAAGACTTCGGTCATTTCTTCTTCCCACTTCCATATCTCACATTTTCCCATTGTGCCTACCTGCACCTGATATAGTATATATTCACTTGATTATTTGTCTAGCGTCTTTATCCTCCCATTAGAATGTGAGCCCCATAAGACCAGAGGTTTTGTCTTGTTTATTGCTGAATCCCCAGGGCTTGAAAATAAATATTGCTTGAATGAATGAGCCAATAAATGAATGTGTGTTTTAGTTATCCCTCCTCTGGTTGATAAAAACAGATGCCCATTCAAGAAATCTCACGTAAAGGAGATTTACCTTAATTAGAAGGAATCTTACAAAAATCCAAGAATAGGAATGTTGGTAGGCGAGAACTGGAGAGAGCTGCCAGGCGTTCAATGGCAGGGCTGGGAGGAGCTTGACTCCAGCACTGCATCATTGCCACGCTTCATCTCTTCTCCTCTCCTTGATTTGTGGTTTCCACGTAACTTCAGTTTGTATCATGCCATGTGACAGCTCCAGCCTGGAGTTTACTGCTTCACCTCCTTCAGCTGTCTCAATCTCTGTTTACCCACAAAGTTTTAAAGTCTTTTCAAGCCAGGACAATAGTACCTAAATCTCTAGCTTCTTGACTGGGTGAGCCAGTGCCCTCCCCAGTCTGCTCACTTATGATGTAATGCAGGCATCATGTGATCTGCTCCCCATTCAACAGAAGTCAATCAAGGGTCAACCTCCAAAAGGGCCAGGCTATTGGCCTCCCCAAGCACTATCTTCCTCCTTCTCCAAGAATGCTCTTTTATCGCTTACAGTTCCCTTTAAAGGCAGTAGGAGATTCATTGCACCTTTTTATTTGTTTGATATTTTTAATCAATGAGTTTTACCCAAAAAACCTTAAAAATTATGGCATGTGTTAGTGTAGAGACTTATGGTTAATGTGGCACCAAAAGTTACATAAGTATTTTTTTTTGTCTTGGGCCTCATGGGCAGAATCTCGGAGGAATCTGACAAGTGCAGCTGGTGTGGCGGGTCCTGCACCATTCCCTGGCAGAGAAGCTCTCACACACAGCTGATCAGAAACACTCTATCCAGGGGGTTGCTTCTCTTACCAGGTAGGAGGACTGCTTGAGCTTGGGAGAGAGTATACTGAAATGGCTAAATTCAAAGGGAAGGGGCTGCAAAGATAATTATTTTGTTTGGCTCAGATGCTGGAAGCAAAGGTGCTTGAAAGGTATGTAATTAATCCCTCACACATGTCCTCTTTCACTTTCATCTCAAGCCCAGGCATTGTTTTCCTTTCTGGTCTCAAGGTTTTTCTCAAGAGCCCTAAGCTAAGTGGCCTGAGACCCAGCATGGACCCTGATGATGTTCCTGGAAGACCGTTGTCCTCAGCATTCTACCGAAAGCAGGCCGCCATGCTGGTGGGGAACGAGCCTTATTGAAGCCTGTCAATGCATTTGGCCTACCTGGGGCCAGCCACCACCACTCAATGGACCTCAACAAGTAACAGCCCCTGTGGGCCTCAGTTTCCTCAGCTTTAAATCTCGGCTATTAGAGGATTGAAATCTAAATGACACATTGTGTATGGAAAATTCCTAGGTTAAGATCATCAGTTAAGCCCTGGCCAGTGTGGTTCAGTTGGTTGGAGCGTCATCCTGTAGACCAGTGGTTCCTAATGCCGTGACCCTTTAATAGAGTTCCTCATGTTGTGGTGACCCCCAATTTCATTGTTACAAATTGAACATAATTAAAGCATAGTGATTAATCAAAAAAACAATATGTAATTATATATGTCTTTTCTGATGGTCTTAGGCGACCCCTGTGAAAGGGTCGCTTGACCCCCAAAGGGGTCGCGACCCACAGGTTGAGAACCGCTGCTGTAGACCGAAAGGTCATGGTTCAATCCCTGGTCGGGTGTGTGCAGGAGGCAACCAATCAATGTTTCACTCTCACATTGATGTTTTTTTCTCTCTCTACCCCCACCTTCCTCTCTAAAATTTTTTTATTTTAAAAGTAGCATTTTATTAAAAAAAATGGACGTGATTTAGAGAAATATTCCAAGGTGTATTGTTTCTGGTACGTGTTAATGCTATTTAGACCTTCACCCCATTTATGAAGCCTTTTTAAGTGACTTCAAGTTTATAGATATACAATGAGGTATAGAGCGGATGGCTCGTCTCTTATCCTCAGCATCTGGCACCGTGACTGGAACAAATCCAGTGCTAAATACATGAATAAACTGAGGAGTGTAAATTTAATATTATTTTGGAGTTTCTCCCTGATGGTGTCTGGGGCTGTGTAGCCAATGAGAGAAATGAAAACGACAAACCAGCAGTTCAGGAGGGGCAGGACCAAGCAGAGCCAGCCCACACTTGAGTTTGCTGTTTCTACTGCTGCTCCTGCTCCCTGAGGGCCAACCAGGTCACAGGTGGCTCTTCCGGGCACTGAGATTTTTTCTTTTACTCAGGTTTGTCATAGTACCTACTCCCGGAACTATAGGCCATTCACTCATTCACTCGATCGCTCATTCACCAAGTTCACCTAGCTATTAGGAAATCTTTTTGCCTTTACCTTTAACATATATCTAGCACCCTCCCTTTCTCTCCCTCTCCTCCCTCTGCCATTCCCACTGCTCTGGGCTGAGCCACCATAGTCTCTCACCTTGATTATTACCTCCTAACTGGTCTCTCTGCTTCATCCTTCATCCTCCTACAGTCTGTTCTTAGTACAGCAGCCAGAGCAATCTTTTTAAATGGTCTGATCATGCCACTCCTCTGCTTAAACTAGTGGCTGCCCATCTCCTACAGACTAAAAGCCCAAGTTCTTACAAAGGCCTGTGACTCTCTAGCTCTGTCCCACCCTATTACCTTTGACCTCCTCTCCTGTCCCTCTCTCCCTTGCTCATTCTGCTCTAGCTACAGGGCCTTTTGTTGTCCTCAAATGCTCCTACATAAAGGCCTTCTTCCAGCTTCTCCCTTTCATCTGGATGCTCTTCTTCCAGATTTCCCCATGGTAAACTCCCTCACCTTCACTCTTCCCTCAAGTTTCAATTCTCAGTAAGATATATCCTGGCCTCTGTGGTTAACTAATACTGTTTAAAATCAGAACTGTACCCTTTCATCATTCCCAATCCCCCTTACCTTTACTAGTATTGTTAACTTATTCTATTTCTATTGATTTTATTTCCACTAGAATGTAAGCTCCTTGAGGGCAGGAATTTTTGTCTTTTTTGTTCAGTGATGTATTCCAAGCATCTAGAACAGTGCCTGGCCCAGAGTATGTACTCAATAAAACTTGTTGAATAAACCAATTAATAATTGAATATTTTGTAATCCCACAGTCTTTTCCCTGGTCTCAGAATCTACCTCTAATTGAATGTGCCAGGAATCTGACTACCTCCTTGATGTCTTTTGTGCCAGTATCTTTATTCTATAAAGGAAACTGGGAAAACCTGCTCTCTCCCCAGTGAAATCTGAGGAAGCCCAAACCCACTTGCACTTCAGCTGTACCCTGGACCAGGACTGAACTCACTGAGGATGGATAATCCAGCACTAGACTGTTCACTCTTTTGCTTTCTGCCTTCCCCTCACTTTGTTTTGTGTTGACAAGATCTGCATAACCTGAG
>NW_006290632.1:197581-205229 GCF_000327345.1 Myotis davidii | reverse complement strand
AAGCTCAATAGCACAGATTTTCCAGCTGAAAAAGATCTACCAGGAGAAGAGTTTGAAATACTGGCCAGAACTGGGGGCAGAGTCTGTGTATTGAGTTATCCCAATTACTCCAGAGAATGGTGTGATTATAGCTTCACCTCTGAGGAGGATGAAAGGAGAATATGAAAAGGCTACGATCTCCCCGGGTTCCGTTCGCTGCCCAGTACACCAAGGGCACATCCTGCGAATCAAATCCCAAGAAGACCGTTGCTCATCGGCCCCCAGTCCCCCGGTGCCACGCAGTGAGGAATCTTGTCGATGTTCACAGGAAACGTTCCCAAGCTTCTGTTCCTCTGGCCCATATTCCAGGCGAGATGACTGTGGTCAGAGCCATTGGAAAGTGTAAGTATATATGAATCATAAATGATGAATAACCACATTATAAATTTTGCAAGGCTCGTTTCACAGAGATGAGATTTATACCTAAAGATACTGGCAGGGAAGCCTCTCTCTACACTTCGAAGGCCTCATGATACTTAGCAATGGACAAGGAAAGGAAATGGCCTGAGGAATTTTTTGAGGAAAGTCCTCGACCAGCCACCGCTGGGGCACTCCTGGTGTTGGCTCCCAGAGTGACGCATGGACTCTAGCCTCACCTTCCCCGAGTAGTCTTTCACTGCTCAGTGATATCGAAAGGAAAGGGGTAGGAGGAAAATTCTCATGGAACAGCAGAGTATAGACTACATTTCTGGGCTCCTCTTTAGGGCCTAGAAGTGTGAAGTTTTAACTCTCTTGAATATGGAGCTATTTACTGATGTAGAACAGGCATCTAGAATTTTTTCCCCCCAACTACCAATTTGTGTGTATGTTTAAAAAAATAATAAGTCAACCCCTTTCTTCTCTCTACTCCTGCCCACTCAGAACATAAGGAATAAAATAAGAGAAATCGTGTATTTTACAATGATCCCTCAGGCAGTGCTGCCTGCCCTCATCCTGGCCCAGTGGTTTATTTGCAAAGCTAATTTAAGATGAAAAGCCAAGTGTAGTGAACAAGCTGTACCCTTCTGCCCTGGTGAATATTTTCTGAGCGAAGTTTGACCAGCCTCAGAATTTTTCACAAACTCAAGAGGAAAAAGCATTAGGCTTCTAAATGGCCTGGATCAGGTTTCCATAGTAGCTTGGTTAGACAACCGACCTTTTCCAAGAGTTATGCAGATCTTGTCAATAATTCTGGTGAAAAAACAAGGAAGCCAACAATGGGGTCTTGTTCATTTTAAGCTGAGTCATAAAAATCATGCACTAAAACCATCCTGGAGAATGACCTGGTTGGGGAAGCAATGGCCAGTAAATTTGGAAGGAATTTTCGAAAGGAAATGTTACCCTCCGTATTCTGAAAGGCATTCAAAGCAATGAGAGAGTGGGGGGAAAAAATTGACATTGCACTTTTCAACCTCATAAAACATTTTAAAAACTAACTCATTATCATAATTTATAGCAGGAACTAGTCTCTTAAGTCTCAATGGACAATGTGTCTGACATCATGGTCCCATTTGTATGATTCATTTTTTCAAAGGCAATCTTGCCAGACCATTAAAAAGTAAAACAATTAATTACTTTTATGATAGCTGGTTGCCTTCTGGCCCTTAGTTTTTTCTCTCTGCGGGGAACATTATCCCTCATGCAGTCTTGCTTGATATTTCTACCAGTGCATGTCAGAATGTTGCCTACACTGTAACATGAACCCCCCAAAACATGCAAAATGGGGCTCTCATTTCATTGGACATTGCAACTTTAATACTGTTTCTGTCTCATGTTGCTTTCAGCTCTGCCTTCTACTCTGGGATCCCTTCACAGCAAAGCAATTATTCAACCTGGCCTGCACTACCGTTACACCAAATGTCACCATTTATCCCAACAAATAGGAAAACATTCGGTAAGCACAGAGCTGTTTTCACTGGCACTTTCTTGAAGGGGACAGTGAGAAGGCTGTGGCGGTGCAGCATAAAAGACTAGGAAATCATTCCTTCTAAGACTCTTCTTATCTCCACCTACCTCCAAGAGAAAGTTGGATGCCAACTACCCCCTCCTTTTCACTTCCCAATCTTCTTATTACAGAAAAAGTAGACAACCATTTCTTTCTTTAGATTCTCTATCGCTTACTATAATTATGATGGCAACAATAGCTGGGTGGATTTTCAATTTCTGATGTTTTGCCACAATGAAGATATTAAATCTTCTTATGAACATGATCTCATTAATCTCTTTAATGACACTTTGATATGAAACAAGGACTAAGACCTTCAATACTCATTCACACAGATAAGGCAAGGTGCTGGGAGGCCGCAGGGAACTAGCTAAGCCGGAAGTAAAATCTAGTGTTCTGATTCTCACTTAGTGCTAGTGCTCACCTAAATGATTTTACATCTTAGAGGCTCAAAATAAACACATAAGAAAAGTCCAGGATGGAGTGAAAATGAAAATAATTCCATGGAGTTTAAATAGCAACTCTGTAAATTTTACCTGTAGTTCTTTGCCTGGAGTAGAGCATTTAAAACTAAAGGAGACTAGACACAGGGGATTGAAACCTTGAGACTTCACAAAAAACTAGATGGTTCATCAATTGGCATAGAAAGCAAATAGAAGAACAACCATCATGACTGATAAAAACACAAAGCAATGCTTAATCTAGTGATTCATTTTTAAAGATTGTGTAGTATGAACTACAAAGGGAAATTGTGAGGCATGTGAAGGTTACCATTACTCTACTTCATTCAGATATAGTTTGTCCTTTGAGAAGAACCCTAAGTTTCCTCCTCTCCATGAAGCCTTCTTTGACTGCTATACCCAAGAGTAATCTCTATCTTGGCTGAACATCTACAGCACTTTTCATCTAAACCAGCCGTGGGCAAACTACGGCCCACGGGCCGGATCCGGCCCGTTTGAAATGAATAAAAATAAAAAAATAAAAAGATCGTACCCCTTTATGTAATGACTAGAGGCCTGGTGCACAAAATTTGTGCACTCGCAGGGGTGGGGGGTCCCTCAGCCCGGCCTATACCCTCTCACAGTCCAGAAGTCCTTGGGGGATGTCCAACTGACAGCTTAGGCCCGCTTCCAGCAGGGCGCAGGCCTAAGCCCTCAGTCGGACATCCTCAGTGCTGCTGTGGAGGTGGGAGAGGCTCCCGCTACCGCCACTGCGCTCGCCAGCTGTGATCGGCTTCTGGCTGAGCTGCCCTCCCCCCTGTGGGAGTGCATTGACCACCAGGAGGCAGATCCTGCATTAAGTGTCTGCTCCCTGGTGGTCAGTGCATGTCATAGCGACTGGTTGTTCCGCTGTTTGGTCGATTTGCATATTAGCCTTTTATTATATAGGATGTTTACTTTGAATTTATATTAGTTCACACAAACACTACATCCATGCTTTTGTTCTGGCCCTCCGGTCCAGTTTAAGAACCCATTGTGGCCCTCGAGTCAAAAAGTTTGCCCACCCCTGTCAGGTCCTAGTTAGAGTACATGTCATTATAAGGGGAAAAATAATAACCGCTAAACCCATCTCAAGTAAAAAAGGAGTTAATAAAAAGATACAGTGGACTATTATATACATTATATATACAATAGCTGGAAAATCGTCAGGCAGAAATATATTTTTCTCTCCGCCTTGGAATATTTCTATTTCTCTCTCTTGCATCTATTCTAGTCTCTTTGAAGACTGCTCAGCCATGGTTCTTGCTCCTCCAAATCCACAACTTGGTCATTACTTTGGCTTGCCCTAGTGCTCACTCCATTGCCAACTCCATATGACCTTACTCACCAAACATCCATTACCATTGGACTGCAATCTCTGAATCTCTTAATTTAAATCCTTAAAGGGAAATCTCATGGCTAAACTCTACTATGGATTTGTACTCTTTGGGTTAGGTGTTCAATTCTGGTCCATCTCCTGTAACTTAGGTGTGGGGAAGGAATCATATGTGATGCAGAAGTGCCCCTGCAGCTAGAAGGGGAAGTTAATTCAGGTTCATCTCACCTATTTGTTCCAACCAGTCTTAGCATGTAATTGTATTCTGCCTTGCCTTCATATTTAACTTGCTTTGTATGTGTGACTTATACATCCTGGTATAATAAAAGCTTCTTGACTTTGGGCTCTGCATAATTTTCCTTCTGCCTCTTGTGCATGGAATATCAAAAATACTGGTTGAACTGATGTTATCCTTCTTTGGTATACACCAAGAACAAAACATAAACACTTTTTAGCTATTTGATGAGTGAATTAATGCTATTACATTTTTTATTGAAATATCTTTTAAACATTCATTAAATAGCCACATTTTTCTTTATAGAAGCTTGGGCTTCTCATTGCCAGGCATCATATACAAACATTTGTTCTTTATATATTTAAAAAATTTTTAAGAGGATATATTCAGAGACTTCAGTGTCCCACAACGACAGAGTAGCTGATACCTGGCTTGTCTTTCTACTGAAATAAACTATAACAATGAACAATATATAGGAGGCAAAGAACAGGAAGCATAGGACTGTAATTCTTAAGAGAAGGGAAGGGTGAGATAAGTCCCACAATGGCCCCAGTTTTTCTGCCACGGGTACATTTCTACATTATGACATAGGAAGGCAGAGCCAAAGCAGAGTAAGCAGATAAGGCAAAGATTACGTTCAGGCTGCTAAAATAGTTGGAATTTGTGAGACCAGATGCTAGAGAAGAACCAGTACAGATGGAAAGTTCCAAAAGTCTGTGTGGGGGTTCACCATGGGTCCTTGGCAAGGGCGAGGCTGCACTTCCCAGGGCAAGACTCCATGAGGCCTAGTAGAGACTGATTCCGGCAGGGCTGAGAGCTGAATGAGGAAACCAGTGGTAATGCCAGAGAGTGTGCAGCCCTGGCAGACGATGGAGGTCTGCTCTAGAATTCAGTTGAGATATGAGAAAAATGGTGCTATAGGAATACAGTCCCTATTTCGGAAGTAAAGTAAGAACCACATCAAAGAGTAAGGAGTACACCTGGGACTAAACTCAAAACCAAAATAGTCCTGTTGTAACAAAGAACAAAACTGAGCCTGCCAGAACTAAAAAGGATCTACCAGTGATTTAAATGCCCACAAGAACACAATAACACTCTTGAAACTCAACACTCAACACAGAATCCAGAGTCTCTATAATGTATCATCCAGAATGTCCAGGCTACAATAAAAATTTATTAGGCATGCAAGTAAAAGAAAATTTTGACCCAAACTAAAGAAACAAAGAAAAAAAGACAGAAACATCATCCCCAAAGACCCAGGGGATCTTTAAAGAAGGTACAACAGATACAATAAGGACTTGAAGTAAAAGGTGGTCAAAATGAGTGCACAGATGGGAAATATCTGCAGAGAAATAATGGAAATATAGAAAAGAATAAAATAAAACTCTAAAACTGAAAAGGAAAATATATGAAATGAAAATTTTACTGAATGGATTTAGTGACAGGTTAGAGACTGCAGATTAAAGGATAGTGAACTTGAAGAGATTTAAATAGAAATTATCTAATATGGAGATAAGAGAGATTTTTAAAATGAAAAAATAATAACTATATATGGTACTAGGTGGGTACTTGAAATATTGGGAGGATCATTTTGTAAAGTATATGATTGCCTAACTGCTATGCTGTACACCAGAAACTAATATTATTTTATATTGAATGTAAATTATAATTTAAAAATAAAATTTTTAAGTGAATAAACCTCAGTGATCTATGAAACAATCATGTGGTCGAACATACTAAAAAGTATTCCATTCATTCAAAAGAAGTCAGAAAAGGAAGAACAAGAAATAGATGAGTCAACTAGAGAAAAATAATATGATAGACTTAAATTAATAATTCTATGACATGTAAATGAATTAAATATTCCAATTAAAAGCAAGAGATTGAAAAATGAAATGCAAATAAGTATTGAGATCTAATTGAAATGTAAAGACAAATATAACAAAGTGAATGGATCGAAAAAGATATACCATATCAACAGTAACATAAGACAACTTTGGTGGTTTATTAATATAAGACAAAGTAATGACTATTACCACAGATAAAAAGAGATATTTCTTAAGGAGAAAAAAATGTCAATTCATCAGAAGGACATAAAATTTCTAAATGTATACTCACTAATCATAAAGCTTCTGACAACTGGCAGAACTAAAGAGAGAAATAGATAATTATAATTGAAGATTTTATCACCTTTCTCTCAGTAATTGATACAATTAGAACAAAATAATCAGAATGGATAAGGAAGATTTAAACAAAACTACCAACTAACTTGACTCAATTGCCATTTAGAAAACACCACACTCAACACCTGAAAATACACATTTTCTTTAAGAGCACAAGGAATGTTCACTATGAAAGACCATAAAGTAAGTCTCAATACATTCAAAAGGTTGAAATCTTACAGAACATAATATGACTGCAATTAAATTAAACAACTACAAAATAATAATATCTGGAAAATTCCCAAATATTTTGAAATGAAACAACACAATCTTAAAGAACTCATAGGTCAAAAAAGAAATCACAAGAAAAATTGGAATATTTTAAACCTATGATAGTGATACACAATATATCAAATTTGTGATGCAGCTAAAGCAGTGCTTAGGAGAAAATTTATAACTTTATATTATTATGGTAGAAAATAAAAATGATTAAAGTAAACCCAAATAATTTGAGACAAGAAAGATAGCAGAAAAAAATAGAAAATAAAGAAACAACAGAGAAAATTAATAAAACCAAATTTGGTTCTTAGAAAAGGTTAATAAAATTTGTAATACTTTACCATAATTGATCAAGAAAGAAAATGCAAATAACTCACATCAAGTATGTCACTGTAGATATACTACAGACACTAAAAGGATGATAAGACAATATTATGACATTGATGCTAATAAATTTCACAATTCAGAAGTACTAGAAATATTCCTTGAAAAACTCAAATTGCCAAAACAAAAACAAGAAGAGAAAAATCTGACTATCTCAATGTCTATAAAGAAATTGAACTTGTAATTAAAAACTTCCCCACAAAGAAAACTCGAGACCCAAGTAGTTGTTACAGTGAGTTCTCTTAAACATTTAAGAAAGACATATTACCACCATCAAGGACTTAAAGGATGCAGGAGAGGCGATTTCCTTCACATCTCCATTTAACTTGCGTGTACAAGAATCAAATGGATCTTAGAGAATGACAGTTTATTATTGTAAATGTAATTATGTGCTGAATCCAATTGCAGCTGCTGTTCCAGATGTACCGTATTTGCCGGCGTATAAGACGACTGGGCGTATAAGACGACCCCCTAACATTTCCACTCAAAATACAGAGTTTGTTATATACTCGCCATATAAGACTACCCCCTCTTCCGCACACCTTCCACACACCAAATAAAAGGTAAAACAATATCAGATTTGATTTTAACATTTTAATTTATATTCAAATGCTTATGACATGCAGGAAAACTGTCACAAGGCTGTATGTAATCAAACATATACATAAAACAGTGCAAGTTTATTACCGGTAAGCATACCGGTAATTCACTAAAGAAAACACACTCTATAGACTGGTACCGTAGATGCTTCTCAGGAACACAGGCAAGCAGCCCACAACCTAGAGGGACTGTCAATGATAGAAGAAAGAT
>NW_006290632.1:192480-195994 GCF_000327345.1 Myotis davidii | reverse complement strand
ACCACCCTTCAGGGTGGGGGTCCCCACTGGGGCGCCTGGCCAGTCTGGGTGAGTTGCTGAGGGCTGTTTTCAGGCTGGGAGTGACTGAAGCTCCCAACCGCTCCTTTCTTCTTTCTTTTTTTTTTTATTCTGGGCCGGCTTTAGTTTGAGGCTTGGCTCCAGCTCTTAGGCCTCCGCTGCTGAAAGTAGGTTTCTGGCCTTTCCATACAATGTTGCGATCCTGCTGGCTGAAGTCCGGCGGTATTTGTTACAATGTTTGAAACTGCAGGCTCAGAGGCCTGCAGCCACAGTGGGGAACATTGGTTTCCTCTGTCACTGAGGCAAGCAAGCCTCATGTTAGTTTCAAGCTGCTTGGCTGCCAGTTGCCATCTTGGCTGACAGCTAATTTGCACATCTTGCTGATTAGCCAATGGGAAGGGTAGCGGTCGTACTCCAATTACCATGTTTCTCTTTTATTAGTGTAGATATGCATATTATATATGCATTTCTTTCAAAGCCCATCAGTCAAGACCACCCGAAGTAGTTTATTTTCAGCAGGTGAGGCCAGCAATGTACCCTCACTGTCTTACCTAAGGGGTATATGAACTCTCTGGCCCTAATGCCATAGTTTAGTCAACAAAGTCCTTGATCACCTTTCTCTTTCAGAAGACATCACACTGGTTTTACTATGGGCCACCAGTCTATATGTGATTGTTCTGAATTTCCCATCATAAACTGGTTGTCTTTTGACCCACCGAGCCATAAAGTCAGACATGCACAGGAGCACTCCACTACCAAATGCAAGTGGTTTATACAACACTGGGCTCAAGTAGGCCCTGAAGGCACGAGTAAGCTACAGGAAGAAGTGGCCCGAATGTCCACGGTCCCAGGCCTTTTTCTCCAAGCCCACACCTATGGCCTCATCGGGAGTTTTCTACAGTAAGCTGACTGAGAAAGAGAAGGCTTGTGCCTGGTTTATAGCTGGTACCCATTAGCAATCACTCCCCATCCCCCACCCCAAAGTGGATATTTGCAACACTACAGCCCCTTTCTGGGCTATCCCTGAAGGACAGTGGTGAAGGGAAATCCTAGCAGGCAGAGAAGGTCAAGCAGTGCACTTTGTTGTTCATTTTGCTTGGAAGGAAAAATGGACAGAGAGCTGACTCTGTTGTGATTCATGTGCTATGGCCAATGGTTTGGCCGGATGGGCATGAACTTGGAAATAACATGAATGGAAAATTGAGGACAAGGAAGTCTGAGGAGGAGGCATGTGAACAGACTTCTCTGAATGAGCAAAGAACGTGAAGATATTTGTGTCCCATGGGAATGCTCACCAAAGGGTGACCTCAGCAAAGCAGAATTTTAATAGTCAGGTGGATAAGATAAACGTTTCTGTGGAATCACGTCAGCCTCCTTCCCCACCCACTCCTGCCATTCTCCAAAGAGCTCATGAATACAAGTGGCTACGGTAGCAAATACCAGCACACAGAAAGTGCTTTAAACAATGCCCACAACAAGATGTGTCAATAAGTGTTAGCTACTTTTATTATTCTGTTTCACATTTAGAATAATCTCATATTTTTAAAATTGTTCTCCAGGAAGCCACCTTAACAGAAAGGATTTGGAATTCAGTCTTGGTGAGAAACATAGTGGAACTTCTCTGGAACCCTAAAGTGATTTGTAGACAAATAAATCTAATCAGATTTAATAAGCAGTTATTGGATACCTACGCTAGACCAGGCACTGCTAGGCACATGTACATATTTTAATTCTTAAACAACTTTTGGATATGTACTGCCTTCATGCCCATTTTATGGGAAACGGAGACACAGATGGTTAAATAATTTGCCCAAAGTCCCACGGCCAGGAATGAACCAGATGAAGCTATCATTTCAAAGCCTCCAAGTTCAAGCATTCCCATCGCGTCTTAGTCAGGCACAACTCAAGCAGCTTCCAACTAACCTCACCAGATTGTGTTTATTCTTTGTATACAGATAAAATTAGTCATGAGCATTTATCCCAAATATCCAAATTAACACTGTAAGTGTGTGTCAAATGAATCCAAACTGTTGGTGGGGGCGGGGAAAGAGGGAGGGAGATGGTTTCTCTCCATCCTAAGTGATTTGGATCAACACCAGCGTTTCTGTCCCAGCTTTCTAGACCCTGCTGCGAGAAGGAGAAAAACAGGGTAAATGGAGTCTCCCCAAACTCCATGCCCAATTCTTGCCAGGATAAAAGCAGCAGCAGCTAAAAGTGTAACCTGTGCTGGATCCTTGCACAAAGTCAGCCTTCATTACTTACTGCTACTTGTTGGTCTAGAAGAAATATTTCATTAACTGCACTCTGGCTGTCGATTTTATCTAGTTGCCATAGAAACTTTGGAGGAAAAGCTTGCTTTTAACCCTTGGACTAGGTTTGCTACCCGGTTTTATGGCTCTATTTAAAGAGCCCCCTTGTTATTTTAAACTCTTCCCCTTCTGCTGGCTGGTTTGCTCCTCTTGTGAGACAGCTGGACAGGACCTGTTTATGACCTTCAAACTGCCACTTGAGAGTTTGGCACAATTCCTGAGAGTGGAGGGCAATAGCCAACAGTGCCTTTCTGTGTATATCTGTGAGATGGGCTCCGGCTGCAACACCTTTTTTAAAGCTGAAGTTTCACTTAATCAAAAATAAAAATGAACTGTCTTGCTTCTATCGCCTCTGCCCAGCAAGCTTTCCCACCTCACCGAGGTCTTCATGGAAGGCACCCCCCCACCCAGCTCCCCGGACAGCCTCCAAATTAAAAGTGTCTGGTGTCTTGATGCCCTGAGCCCTCTGCCCTCACTGCTCCTGGAGTTTGCGAATACACCGCTAGGGCTGTGCTTGCCTTTCCCCGGGGATGCACACGTGTTTCAGAGCAGGAACCTAGGCTCAGTGTGTAGCCAGTTGGGCTCCCACGTGGTGAACTCCCACCTGTCTCTATGCTGTATGACATCTTTCCAACACTGTCCCTTTGTTCTCTTGCATGGGAGCCCATCTGACACATATAGAAATTCCCATCTGGTTACTATTGGTTTTGTCCCACAGGAGCGAGGGGGTATTGGCCAGTGGGGTTAGTAAGGTCAGTCAGGGCCCGGCCTTACCGTGGTTTGGAGGGAAAATTGAGGGCCAGATGTTAGGTATTTCTGGAAGCTGGCAAATGGTACCTGTGAGGAGAGGGAGATCGCTTCCAAGCTCTGTTAACCTGGGTCATAAATGGAGGGGTGGTTGGATACCATGGCTAAGAACAAGTTCACCCACATAACATACCCACCCTGGCAAGGCAGATAGTCTCTCAGAGACGAGCTGGAGGGAAGGGCCTTACTTGTCTCCAGCACCTAACTGCCATCCCATGGACTTAGCTCTTCAGGGTGAGGATGAAAATTGGGTGCAATGGCTTATGCAGAGCTTGAAACCACCAGGCAATTCCACCTTGCAGGAGTGTTGCCCACTCAGGAGAAGGGCTTGTCTTCCCGTTTTCATCACCACATCTCTGATTATGGACCCTAGAGAAAGG
>NW_006290632.1:188568-192469 GCF_000327345.1 Myotis davidii | reverse complement strand
GAAAGAGAAAGATTCATTGCAACGTATTCTGCTCCTGTGATTACTAACTAACAAATGAGATAAGCCAGCTCCTCCGTGAAACACTCCCTGGAGATGAGATGGCTTCAAGGTTGCCAAGAGAGGCAGACTTCCCCTGGTAGGGAGTCCAAAGGTGAGCACGGTGGCTGGGTGAGTATATAGGCCAACAAACATTCCAGGTGAGCTCTACGTGTGGGCAAGGACACGTTTCACTTGCATATACAGGTTACTTGGAGTCGGACATCCTCAGTCTCTCTCATTTCTCAGTGTCTCTCATATCTCAGACAAAGCCTGTGCAGAGCAGATGCTGATCGAGTTAAATGTATACCAGGCTGGGGTTTTTTTTTGTGTGTGTTTTGTTTGTTTGTTTTTGCTTTTGCTTTTTGCTATAGATCATATATTTATTTTTTTAAATGATAGCTTTATTGAGATATAGTTCACATACCCCGAAATTTACCCTTTTAAAGTATTCAATTCAGTGAATTTTAGGATATTCCCGGATTTGTGCTATTATCACCATTACCTAATTTTAGAACATTTTCATCACCTCCCCCCGAAACTCTGTACCCATTAGCAATCACCCCCCATCCCCCATCCCTCAGCCCCTGACAACCACTGACTAAATTACTTTCTGTATCCGACCATAGATTTCTGACCACCGCATTCAACAATTTTATAGGTCTCTGCATAAGCGCACAAAGCAAAATTTCCATGCAGGTCATGCTTTACTTATCCTGGTTTGAGCCAATCCAGTTTTATCCTTTCTATCACTTAAAAGAACAGATGGCTTCAGCCTTCTCCAGGCCAAGGCTGAGCCTCTGTCTTGCCAAACATGTTGATGAGCACTGAAATTCAGCCCAGAATCACAGTCAGAGCAAATGTGAAATACCTGGATGTCGCCAAAGTAATTCAGGCATTTCCCCATGCTCCAGCACCATTTAGCAACACACGGGCGACCCATTCTGGTGCAAGGACTCTAACGGAATGTGGGGCCTGCCAGGCCACTGATGGGAAGTCAGGCTTGGTCTGAAAAGGCAAGTGGTATAAGCATGGGCATTCCCATGAGGAAGCTCCAACTGCTGTTTTAGGATGAAGCCCCAAATCTGCAGCCCAGGGGTCTGAGGGTGCATTGGGAGTAGGGGCAGAGCCTGAAGATCTGAAGCCCAGGGCTGAGTTGGTTCAGGAGCCAGGATGGGCGCCAAGTACTGAACACAGGAATCTGTGGAGGCTGAACAGGGTGAGCAGGGTGGTTCTGAGGACTTTGCCAAATAGTTGCTACCTCAGTCCGATTTATTCGCCACGCTCAGCAGTTTCTGCCTGAGAGCATTTTAAAGGCATCACGGATCTTTAACATTGGAATTGAGAGCCACTGATGGGTAACCCTGTGGAGGAGGTTAGTCCTTCAACAGCTTGGCCTCTTTAAAAAATGAAAGCTGGTGAGAACATCATGGCAGTGTCCCTTAGAGGCAGCGGTGGGGCGTCATGCTCTGTCTGTACTTGGTTGCTAATGTGTGGCTTTTCCAGGCTAGAATGTAAGCTTCTTGCAGGGAGAGCCCATGCCAGGTTTATTTTTGTATCCCAGTATCTAGCAGTGTCTGGCACATAATAACCACTAAATAAAGACTCAATTAGAGACTGAATAAATGTCTAGCACCTGCCTCAAAATAGGTATGTTCTCATTTTTCCCCCTTCTCAAAGAGATACAATGGCAGTAATAGTAGTGAGATTTTCAACAGAATTTAGTGGCAAAAAAAAGTACCCTTCCTCCAAAATTACTGCATTGTAGATGGCAATGATGATAAAATGTAAATGCGTGCTTTTAAATATGCTTCTCTTATCAGGGGAAAACGGTACTACATATCCAATGGGAAAATATGTGAGCTGAATAAAGATTTGATAATGTAATATAAGCCGTTAGTCATGGCTGAGCTAGAGCATACGAAGGGCAGGGCCATGGAAGAGTGAGGTCATGTGAGGGAGATGAGAAGGAGACCTGGGAAGGGCCCTGATGCTGGTTGAGAGCCGTGGTCTGCCTCAGGTCTTCTATGCAGGTTTCTGGGTGTGTGCAGAACAGCCTCAGCCTAACTCCAGTAATGCCCTGGGCTGGACCTGAGACAAAGACAGGAAAGAGTTCTGTTTTGCAAGAGGCCCCAGGAGCTAAGCTGAGGAGTCAGGTGACCTGGCAAAGTCTGTTACCCCAAAGCCTGAGTCTAAAGGAGCAGTCAGCTCACTGGAGGAGTGAAATAGAATTAATTCTATTAATTCAGTGAACAATCAAGTCTGCCCAGGAGATTTGCCTCAGCTACAGCTGCCTGTACCCCCAAATCCCCTGCCCATATGAAAAATGCTGGTGTTATACAATCAGATGGAGTGAACCGCATCTGCCCCTGCATTGGGGGTGACAGGACAAGAAAGGAAGGAGTTGTTTCAGAACTGAAAGGGTCCTCTCTGAATTCCAGCAAACCTCTCTTTTCCTGCCTTCCCAAGAGGTGAAGACGGAAAATTACTTGGAGTATAGTCTTTGTTAGATAGCAGCTTCTTTGTCAACCTGAAATGCTTGCACCTAATCTTCATAGCATGGCTATGCAGGGCAGAGGTGGAGAACCTGGAACCCAGACAGGCTATGTGACCAGGTCGCTGCCGCACAGTGAGACAGCCGGGTCAACCTCAGGCTCTTCTCGTTCAGGACCACTCTTCCCACCGAACAGCACTGATTCATCCGGCCGGCAGAGCCGCTTTGTACTGAATTTGAGTTTTCTATGGCATTTTTTCTCTGAGAAGCTAGAAGTATTTTCTTGCCTTACAGTGAAGGGACTCAATAAGTAACAATTTTTTTGATGTCAACAATATCCTTCTAATATGCAGGTTTGATTATGGATCAGAAAAGTCAGTGTATGGTCTAGTCTACCCTTTCTCAGAGGCAGTGGAATAAGAGAAGCTAGGAAGACCTCAGCACTTCCTAGCCAGGCAGCAGTAGGAACTTATTCTCACTCTCTGAGCAACCATACATTTAGGATACAACTATTCACTTATTTTTAAAAAATTTAGCTTTATTGTTGAAAGTATTACAGATGCCCCCTTTGTGTTTTTGTTGTTGTTGCTGTTGTTGTTTTTCCCACTGACCCTCTCCTCCCTGCACCCACCCTGTAACTACACTGTGTCTAGGGGCTATGCATATCCTATATAATAAAAGGGTAATATGCAAATTGACCCTAACAGAACGACTGGGAATGACCAGTTGCTAGGATGTGCACTGATCACCACGGGGCAGACACTCAACGCAGGAACTGCCTCTTGATGGTCAGTGTGCTCCCATAGGGGGAGCTCTGCTTAGCCACAGCCAGGCTGACGGCTGCTAGCACAGCGGTGGTGTCAGGAGCCTCTCCCACCTCCTTGGCGGTGCTAAGGATGTCTGATTGCAGCTTAGGCCACAGTTAGACATCCCCCAAGGGCTCCCGGGATGCCAGAGAGATGTCTGACTGCCAGCTTAGGCTCAATCCTCCAGGGAGCGGGCCTAAGCTGGCAGGTGGACATCCCCTGAGGGGTCCTGAACTATTGAGAGGGCGCAGCCCAGGCTAAGGGACCCCCTCACCCCAGTGCACAAATTTTCATGCACCAGGCCTCTAGTCCTATCTAATAAAAGAGAAACACGGTAATTGGTGACAACTGCTCCCCTTCCCATTGGCTAATCAGGGCGATATGCAAATTAACTGCCAGCCAAGATGGCGGCCGGCAGCCAGGCAGCTTGAAACTAACATGGGGCTTGCTTGCTTCAGTGACAGAGGACTCCAACATTCCCCGCCTGCCACTGCAGGCCTCTGCACTGCAACTCTAAGCAACTATGTAACAAATATAGAAGCTAAACAAATCTTTCCATCTCAGG
>NW_006290632.1:184033-187986 GCF_000327345.1 Myotis davidii | reverse complement strand
GCCCCAGAGTGCGAGAGGGCACAAGCCGGGCTGAGGAATCTCCCCTTCCCCCCGAGTGCACAAATTTTTGTGTACCGGGCCTCTAGTTTATATAATAAAAGCCTAAGCAACTGTTATGGCGGAACAACCAGAAAGACTGGCTACTATGATGCGCACTGACCACCAGGAGGCAGACACTCAATGCGGGAGCTGCCCCCCAGTGGTCAGTGTGCTCCCACAGAAGCCAGGCTCATGGCTGGTGAGCGCAGCAGCAGTGGCAGGAGCCTCTCCTGCCTCCACGGCAGTGCTAGGAGCAGCAAGTCAAGTGGTAAGGAGCAAGTAGATGGGTGGTAAGGAGTGAGGGATCCTGGATTGGGAGAGGGATGTCTGACTGCTGGCTTAGATGGGATCGGGCCTAAGCCGGCAGGCAGACATCCCCTGAGGGGGCCCAGACTGTGACAGGGCACAGGCCAGGTTGAGGGCCCCCCCCCCAGCAGTGCACAAATTTCATGCACTGAGCCTCTAGTATGCATATAATGCCCCAGTTAATCTCTCCTCCCCCACTCTCCCACCTTCACCTTGCCTCTGAAATTGCTTTTGAAGGGCTGTCCTAATGATTAACCATGTATGTAAATAGCTTAACACTTAATACAAGAGCAATAAGGCTAAATCCATCTCCTTTGGCAAAGATAGAGACTGGTGGTTTTGTCTTTGAAAGGTAGGCAACATGAGAAAAGTCAGTGTTAGAGACAAGGCTGGACCCCTGGGTATCCAGATGTCCAGGCCAAAGCTCTTTCTTCTTCTCCATCTCTCTGCCGTCTAGCTGGCCCACAGGCTCAGTTGGGGTGCAGGGGTGGTGGGAAGAAGGCACCCAGCAACTTGGCAGGCTGAGTGGACTCTGGGGATCCCAGGGCTCTCGCTCCAAAATGGGAGCAGAAAGCTGTGCCCCACCCTTGGGAGTGCTTTTGGGCTCATTTCAAATGAAGAACAATTTGCAGAGAACTATAATCATTTTGTTGGGAGGCAACAACATACGAAAGTCTGAGGGGGGAGTTGAAATTAAGGAGAGATGAAGTGGAAGCCCAACCATGATGGTGGCCCCAGCACCGGGAATGCGCCAAAGGGCACCTAAGCCAGTGCTGATGACCCCGCTCCTGGTTCAAGAAGCACAGCGTGTCTCAGACCCCTTCCCAACCTCCTGCCCTTCCTCAGGGCCCAGGCTGCTGTGCTCTGGGTCAGCCTCTGCAGCACCCCAGCCAAGCCCACAGCCTTTGCTACACTCACAGCTCGCCAGGAGTCAGGTCCAAAACACAGCTGCTGCAGCAACAGTGGAGGCCAAGCAAACAGCCCCAAACTGATGATGAAAAGCTGAACTGGGGCAGCAGGATGCTGCCTGGAAATGACACCAAAATGACAAAGCATGGCAACAAGGCCCCCAGTTATCCAGACCAGAAGCTTAGGGGGCGTGGTGCCTCGCTCCCCTCCCCCCCCCGCCCCTCCCCCCCCCCCCCCCCCCGCCAGCACATTCTGGAAAAGCAGCACCTTTTCTTTTAAAGTAGCACGTTCACAGGACGGTGACCATGATGAAGAGCCGCTGGAGGAAAAGTGTGAAAGCAGGACCGTGAGGCCTCAGAGAAGGCATCAAAGGCTGGCATACATTTAACAAAGAATTCTTCCCCAGCAACCAGCAGTGCAGCCTGCCCCCAGCTGAGCCCTCAGCACAGTCTGTGTGCTTTGCCCTGGAGGGACTCAAAGTGCTGCAAGGCAGCAGGAGGTAACCACCCTTAACCCCACCCCAGCCCCTGGAATATGAAACGGTGATGCTGGTGCAGAGAGGAAAAGTTTTCCTCGGGGGAATGAGCAAAAGACACACAGGAGCACAGCGTTAGGGAAGGGGAGGTTGGCCTGAAGCCCACACGAGGGGAGTCAGGACAGTGAAAACCACAAAGCCATCTCCTCTCTCCTCATCAACCATCCAGTCCCTGGCCACTGGTTCCCAGAGAGCAGCCACAGTACTTTCAGAGGAATCAGACTCCTCAGGTCTTTATAGAGCATCAGGCGTTTCTAGCTGAGGCCAGCCTGCCATTTCTTTCTCCAGATGTTTTCCTGTTTCTCTCTTCATTCAACCATCACCCCAGCCCAGACTTGGTCATCTCATTCTTGGATAACTGCAGTGGCTACTATGTGGCCTTCTCAGCACAGCTCTCTCCCCTTGGGTCTACCTTGCCACAATCGTTAAGACTTTCTTCCTAAACTAGAGGCCCGGTGCACAAAAATTTGTGCACTGGCGGGGGAGGGTATCTCTCAGCCCCACTTGTGCCCTCTCACAGTCTGGGACCCCTCGGGAGATAACCACCTGCTGGCTTAGGCCCGCTCCCCAGGTGGCAGATGGCAGGCTGATCCCTAGGTGCCTGCTCCACCTCCCCAGGTAGTGCACATGGCAGGGCCGATCCAGGGATTGGGGCACTGCCCCGGGTCACGCACATGGCAGGGCCGATCTGGGGGTTGGGGCACCTTCCTGTGTCGGGTTGCACACGGGATGCCCCGGCGGGCCGGCCGATTGCTGCTGCACTGCCCGGCCACCCCGGGTTGGGTCGCACATGGACGCCCGCTGCTCCGGGTCGCAGATAGCAGGCCCGGATGGCGGCAGGGCAGGCGAGATGGCACTGTCCTGCCCTGCCTTCAGTATGCAAATTAGCCGCCATCTTTGTTGGCAGTTAATTTGCATATCATGCTGATTAGCCAATGGGAGGCATAGCGAAGGTACAGTCAATTACCATGTTTGTCTATTATTAGATAGGATGACTTTCTCGTCATGAAATTCTTTCCTCCCAGTTTATGCTGATATCCTGTGATGCAGTGTTTGAAGCCGAGACTTCTTTGCTGGCTTTCCAAATCCTCCATGATCCAGCTCCAACTTATATGGCTCATGGGGAATCTGGACTTTTTTCATTCGCACTAGGTTCTTCCTTGTTCTCTGTCTATGCCAGACTCATCCCATCCCCATTTCTTATCCTCCCTCTGTAGTGCCCTCCCCACCCTCTGTGCCGAATAAAATTCTACCCCTCCTTCAAGCCCAGTCACAGTCTCATGTACCCTTGTCTTGCGGGGTTACTCAGGCCCCCATGATCTCTAGTTCCTCTGAATTTCAGCTGACACCAAAGGCTCAACATGGCTCTTGTGCGTTTCTGACTGTCTCATTTGTCCAGCTACTGTGTAAGAAATTTGAGAGCAGGGCCACCACTTGCATCCTTCAGTGGCCTCAAGAGAATAAGGACAGAGCGTGGTGTTCACAATAAGAGGGTCACAATTTCTACTTGCTACTTCTACAAAGTCCAGGGTGATCTTGAGTTACAGTGAGGACATTCATTCATTCAACAAATGCCTATTGAGTACTGAGTACCTACTATGTGCTATGATCTGTGCTGAAGCTCAAACTGTGAAAAAGACAGGCAGAGTCCTCAGGGAATTTATAGACCAGTGGAAAAGACAGACAGTTAAACAAGCAATTACAATAGAGACTGGCACGATGACGCTCAGATAGGGAACAAAGAGCATGCTATGGGGGTACCGAAGGAGGGCAACTAACCTAATCTTGAGAGATTATAACAGAATTCCCAGGGTTGATGTTTCTTAAAATAAGACCTTGAGTGAGCTGGTTAAGGATGCTAGGGAGAATAGAGATGAGTACTTTAAAAGAATTAAAAGAGATTTAGTATAGCTTGATCATTTCTAAGAATATCACCCTGGTTTTCCCTGTTTACTTAAAGGACCTCCATGCTATTCATAGTTATCTACACTAATAAAAGAGAAACATGGTAATTGGTGTACGACCGCTACCCTTTTCATTGGCTAATCAGCGAGATATGCAAATTAACTGTCAGCCAAGATGGCGGCCGGCAGCCAGGCAGCTTGAAACTAACATGAGGCTTCCTTGCCTCAGTGACGGAGGAAACCAACGTTCCCCACCTGCG
>NW_006290632.1:165564-183270 GCF_000327345.1 Myotis davidii | reverse complement strand
GGGCTGCACCTAGGGATTGGGCCTGCCCTCTGCCACCCGGGAGCAGGCCTAAGCCAGCAGGTTGTTATCTCCCGAGGGATCCCAGACTGCGAGTGGGCTGAGGGGACCACCCCCCCCAACCAGTGCACAAATTTTTGTGCACCGGGCCTCTAGTTAAGTAATAATGTAATTAACTATTGATCTATCCATTAATTAGCCATCTATGTATTCTTAGCCAAGTATATGTAAGTCTTATATACTTTCTAGACGTGGTCTGGGTAGAAGCATGAGGATACAATTTTTGTAGCACCTCTGTAGATTTTCATCATCAGTGCCTACAGTGTTTGGCACAGTGTTGCTTGCAAATGGATGGTAGGAGGAAGAGGCAGGAGAGAGGGATGGGTTAGGACTCTCATAGAATACTCTAGTCCAGTGGTCAGCAAACTGTGGTTCATGAGCCACATGCGGCTCTTTGTGGAAGAGCCACACCCAAGGGGTCAAAGAGCCGCATGTGGCTCGTGAGCCACAGTTTGCCGGGCCACAGTTTGCCGACCACTGCTCTAGTCCATTGGTTCCATGCACTCCATTGCTACTTATAGCATTCCTTTTCAACTGCAGCATGGGAATAATCTGACTGCCAGCCTATTATGGTTAAAATGAAGAGACTGCCTGTGTACAAATGTGTAGTCCCTTTCTATTACAGAGAGCCAGAGGACTAAGGCCCACCCCAGCTGGATTTTCACATGCTCAAAATAGCGAGGTAGTTGCTTGAATAGAAAGAAGGCAAGATTTAAACATCACCCATTTCTCAGACCAGAGTCACAGTCTGGATGTACTGGCATTTTATTATGCTACTCCTGGGTTGTTTGTTTAATACTGTTTCATTCTTTTTTAAAGAACACAAGTGGTTTTACAAATAAAACATGAAATGCCAGGGCACAAAAATGGATGGTTAAATTCAAGTACTATGACTGTGTGTTCATGCAGGAGAATAGATAACATTTTATGAGGGAAGATCCTTCCAGTCCCATTGAGACCGCCCTACCTGTGGGTGGGCCTGTGTGCACAGAGGCCTGGTGCTGTCTAGCAAACAGCTCTCCCCCGACGTGTCTGAGTACCCCAGCCTTCCGTTGCTGTGCAGGGTAATAGCCGACCTCAGCTTCTCATGCTCAGTATTCAGGGCACAGACATCAACTCTTCTTTGTCTTCCAGGGGATGGCAAAAGGCTGTGAAACACACTCAAGGCCCCACAATTCTTTTGACTGGTTTGGAAACAGGAAGGCCCTGGCTGTGACATTCAACCTCATTAAATGACCGGCATTATCCGGAGCCCTGCAACACGAGTTCATTGCCTTGCTGGTCTTTGACGCTGAGCACACTGGAGAAGGGCTGTGTGCAATTAGGAGCCGGCCTGGTGAAAAGGGCTCCCTCACACCACATGCCCATTTTTGTCCTCGGAGGAGGGTGTCTATCTGAGAAAGGGTGAGCCCCTAGGGAGAACCATTTATAAAGAATTTTGAGGATGTGTGGTTATCTTGTTACGGTGACTTGGGGTTGGGGAGGCGATTCCCAGTCAGAATGTAGATTTAGGCCAGGACACTCGCCAGCGACAGGCTGCAATGGAACTCCCCTGCTGCCAATTGTGCACAGTGAGCTGTGGGTTCCTGTGCTGGGGACTGTGATGTGTTTCTGTAATAAATTCTTCCCAGTCTGTTGTGAATTGTTTCCAGGTACTTAAATGACTCAATGACTTAATATTTCACTTTAAACCCTGCTCCGCACAAGAAAGAAGGCTGACATTATTAGGATTTTCAGACTTTAGATAAGCCTTATCCAGCCAGGTTGGTTTCAAATGCTGAGGTAGCATTATAGAAATATTTCTTATAAATGTTAATAAATAATCCACATTGTTCTTTAGAAAAGCAGAATCAGTCTTTTCAATGGCATGGAACAGCTTTGAAGTGAGGAGACTATGGAGGAGTTTAGCTCTCTTTAGACATAAATACAATCTCTCTGAAAGGAGGTTCTCCCACCTGTTTTGCTTGCTTTCATTTGCTAGACCACAAGGTTCCTATAATTCCTAGACCCGTTAGCTTGTCATTAAAAATATATATATATTTTTTCATTGGTTTTTAGAGAGGAAGGGAGAGGGAGAGAGAGAGAGAGAAACAATGATGCCAGAGCAAAATATCCATCTGCCGACCAACCGCCTGGCATGCCCCCCACTGGGGATTGAGCCCGCAACCGGGGTACATACCCTGACTGGGAACCAAACTGGCAACCCCCCTAGGTGCACAGTGATGACACCCAACTAACGGAGCCACACCAGCCAGGGCTAGCTGTAATTTTTAAATAACCTAATACATCCCCTTACCCGGGATCCCAATAATCTGAACAGCTAACACGCTTTGGTCCCCTTCCTTCACTCTTAGTGTGGTTTCCAAGCTGCCTGTTACCCACCTCAGCATTTCTGTCATCCTCCCGCCCCGAGTCTGGCAGGGTTGGCTGCACTGAGACCAGCTGGTGTGATTTAACCATAAGCAAACTCAGGGCCTTAATTCTTGAAGGGAACCTGAAAGTCATTTGGTTCAATGTCCTACCCCAGCGGTTCTCAACCTGTGGGTTGCAACCCCTTTGGCGGTCGAACGACCCTTTCACAGGGGTCGCCTAAGACCATCCTGCATATCAGATATTTATATTACGATTCATAACAGTAGCAACATTACAGTTATGAAGTAGCAACGAAAATAATTTTATGGTTGGGTCACAACATGAGGAACTGTATTTAAAGGGCCAGAAGGTTGAGAACCACTGTCCTACCCCAATGGCCATCTTGTTTCTACTTGCAATCCTCACTACTTTATAAGAGTCTGTGTAACAGTTGGACATAACTAATTGCTATACAGATCTCTCACCCCACCTTAACTGGTTTGGCTCAGTGGATAGAGCATTGGCCTGCGGACTGAGGGATCTCAGGTTCGATTCCAATCAAGGGCACACGCCTGGGTTGCAGGCTCAGTCCCCGGTGGGGGGCGTGCAGGAGGCAGCCGATCAATGATTCTCTCTCATCATTGATGTTTCTATCTCTCTCTCCCCTCTCCCTTCCTCTCTGAAATCAATACAAATATATATTTTTTAAAAAGATCTCCCACCCCTCACCCCAGGCGTTCTACTTCAGTCTCATTTCCCTTGCATACATCGGGTGCAGCCCCCATTATTATGATCATAGCTAGTTGTTTATATATTGCCCCCCCCCGAAAAGATTTAATGAAGGAATACTATGCAGCTATAAAAAGAAGGATCTTTTAGCCTTTGTGACAGGGAAATAAGCCAGTAAGAGAAAGACAAGTATCACATGATCTCACTTATATGTGGCATCTACTGAACAAAATAAACTGATGAACAAAATAGGTCCTGAGGCATGGATATATGGAACAGGTTGACAGATTTCAAAGGGGAGAGGGTGGGGGAGTCAGGAAGAAATTAACCAAAGAACTTATATACATATATGCATGCCCCATGGATACAGACTATAGTGTGGTGAAGGCCTGGGGTAGGGCAGGGGCTGGATGGAGGGGGGTAAAAAGGGGAGGAATGGGGGACATATGTGATACTGTCAACAATTTAAAATACATAAACAAACAAACAAACAAATAATTTTTTAAAAGGAATCTGTCAAATAGCTTTCAAAAACCCAAATGTATTCCCCTGATCTTTGGGTTTAATATTTCAATTTTATAAATGGAAATGATGATTTATTTTTAGTGAATTCAGGTTAGAACCTGGTAATCATGTCTCCCCTTTATACATTTTAACAAACTATTTGTCAGATAACCCATTCTAGAAATTTGCCAGTGGTTAATGTTAACATTACCAGTCTCTAGTTTCCAGAGTCCACCTCAAAAATGTGAGGTAACAATTTGTCCCTCTCATCTGTAATATTCATTCCTTGGTAACTTGTTCAAAAATTAAGACTTGTTCTTCCATTATATCTTTAAATTGTTTTGGTTCCTGAGAAAGTAATGTATCTGGTCTTAGAGACTAAAATACATTTCAAGTGGTCAGCTGCTCTCAGTGTTGTTATCCAGTTGGGACTTCACCCCACCTCTCACTGATGAAAGGAGACAAACATCCATTCATCCCGTCCATTGGGATAGTGTGACTCTGGGGTGTGGAGTCGGGGTGGGGAGTCTGGAGGAGCACTGCTGGCGCAATCCTGCCAGGAATTGGTACCAATGAGCTAATGAAGCTTAACCCTCAGAGTCCTTCACTAATTTTGTATTCTTTTTTCTTAAAATTGTTATGCCAGAAGCATGGATGTATGGATCTATCTACCCTTGGGACTTGTGTGAACTCACAGTTAGCTTCTCCTGGAAGTGTTCTTATGGATATTGCAAATGACCAGACTATCTAAGCGAGAAACAAAAATATAAGGCTGTTTTATGGGCCAATCAAGAGGCTTGGAATAGTGAGCAATGATACTAGCAAGACTTTAGAAAATTCAATTAACCTCATTGTTCTTTCATTTTCTTACCCACAATATGGGGATAATAATACTTATTTCAGTCTTAGTTGACAATGTAAGCCTACTATAGGTATACCCCACCTTACAATAATTTGATAAATAAAAATACATATTTGTTGACATCTTATAATATGTATAAGGCAGAAAAATTAACCTAGAAGAATAAGCATTTACTCTATGAGGGAAGTAATTTAATTAATGAGTACAGAATTAAAAAAAAACTATAAGATTTTCAGGTAGAACTGACTTCTAAACATAAGCCAGGAAGCAGTAGAAGGTTTAGTGCATTTCTTGATTCTCACTAGTCTTAATTCCCTCTTCTGGCAAATAAAGATGACATCTCTTGACAAAGAGGTGTGAAAATTGGTATCCTAAAATGCTGTGTAAGCCATGGAAGTGATTTATAGATATATGGTGCTATCATTGCCTTAAATCATCAAAATTATGATTGTTTTAAAAAAATTCAACTTACACATTTCCATCAGACCATACATACTATTGGCAGTCATGAAGGGCATGAGTTAAAATTTAGTGAATGTCAATGCACAAATTGAATAACACTATGCATGAATATCAATTTGAAAATCAATAAAGTGTCCTACCTTAAGAGCAAATTTCTCCAATTCAGACCCCACTTTTCCTACTCAGCACAGTAGAAATGCCTGGTGGTACTGGGAATTATATTGGGAATTCAGGATCAGTAGATTTGTCATCTGACCTTGTTATAGCACAAACTTCCTCAGTCCCTTCTTTTAATGTACCCCAAAGCCTGTGATATTTTGTTGATATTCCCCATCCCAGAAAAAATCTCTCTAGATTTCAAAAGTGCCTGTGCCTGAGGCTTCTGTCTTCTTTTGTTCACTCCATACTATCACAAGCTTCTGACCTGAGGACTTCCCTGTATTCAGAGAAACAACTTTGGACAATAGATGCAGGTTGCCCTTGAGATGCAGTAGCCTATGTGGCAGAAGGAGCTTTGTACTTGTTTTTCTGTTTGTTTGTTTTTCCCCCAGAGGTTGCTGGAACACTTGAGAATCTCAGAGATTCCCGAGCACCTGGCTTGCAGGATTAATCTGTTGAGTTGGAAGGCTCTTGCTTGACTTGGCTTAGCTCAGTTTAACAGCAATTTAAACACAGATCCTGCTCTTCATAAGCTGTTGTTCTACAAGGAAGGCCTCATTTCACAAAGTTCCGTACAGAGTGGAGCTTTTAGGCTCAACAGAGACAACTACATTCATTATCACCAGCCCTGACTTTCAATTCAGAGGAGAATCCTGTTTCAGTTCATTATCTCTCGAGTTCTGACTTCATCAGTCTCCATTAGGAAGTACCCTGCCTTTATGCCAAGAGGCACTAAAGGTGTGTGGCCCAGTTCCCTGCCACAGGTGCCAACTACCAGCAGCCTCCCCACATCAAGCACTTCTCCTTCCACCGCTCTGTCTCCTGTCCGCCAGAAACCCATTTTCCCCGCTTGGGAATAATATGTCTTTTCTGAAACCATCCCCTGATATGCAGAGCCCAGACAGCATGCTCTTTCTGTACCTCCCTGTTGCCTTCCTCCTGTAATTTTTTCTTTCTGCCATTGAGGATTAACTCACCAAGTCAAATAAAATCCTGCATCCCATAAGGATACAGACTGGGTGTTCCACGCATCTCTCTCAGCATCTCTCTCCTACCCATGGCTTTCAAAGAAGTAAAGAGGAGATGGCCTGGCCGGCATGGCTCAGTGGTTGAGCATATACCTATGAACCAGGAGGTCATGATTCGATTCCCAGTCAGGGCACATGTCCAGGCTGTGGGCTCGATCCCCAGTGCGGGGAGTGCAGGAAGCAGCCGATCAATGATTCCCTCTCATCATTGATGTTTCTCTCTCCTTCTCCCTCTCTCCCTTCCTTGCTGAAATCAATAAAAACACATTTTAAATAATATAAAAAGATTTGTTTGCACAATTCACCTTTTTAAAAAAAAATTGTATTGATTTCAGAGAGGAAGGTAGAGAGGGAGAGGGAGAGGGAGAGGGAGAGGGAGAAGGAAGAAGGAGGGAGAAGGAGAAGGAGAAGGAAGAAGGAAGGAGAAGGAGGGGGAAGAAGAGGAGGAGGAGGAGGAGGAGGAGGAGGAGAAGAAGAAGGAGGAGGAGAAAGATATGGGGTGAGAGCCTTAGGAGGTGGAGGCACCTGACACTGAATCAGGACCCTTCCAAGGAGAGCAGAGACCCCCAGGCCCTGGACCTAAAACATGGTTTAATTGGCATAAAAAAATTAGTCTCATCAATCATTAGTTTCATTTAAAAATCAGTAAGATAGAACTAAAATGTATTTATATTTGTGGACGAGTGGGGTTTTCACCCACCTTCACTCTTGTCATTTCTTTCACTTCTCTGACTTTAGTAAAACAAAAAGCCAAACCCTGTGTAGCATAAAACATCAACCTTTTGCCTAAAGAGACTGTGCACGTGAGCAACTGAAATGTGTGTTTGTTTTGTGCCTCTCCACTCTGAAGGGTCTTAAGCTCCCTCACCCTCTTCATGCAGCTCCTTACTTCATGCAGTGGAGTCAGGAGCCGGAACCTCAGGCTCCATCACACCGGGACGGAGCAGCTCCTTCCCCCCAGAGCTCTCCACCACCTTCCCACACACCAGCTTCAGGGTGCCTCGTTCCCAACAGCCAGCACCTGCTTCTCTCGAGAAGGCCCACCTTCAGGCCTGCGCATATGTTGTTGGAAGTGACTGGGGATTTGCATTTTAGGGGGGAAGGTAGGGGTGGGCCTTATCAACCGAGGACTGTTGATTGCAGGGATGTAAGCTATCCAGCTCCATGCCCAGCCCTTCCTAATGGAGACCACTCTGAGGTATGACCTCCTCTTCTCCAAGAGCAACTCTGTGGGACTTTGCTGGATACCTTCCTGCACCTCCCTTCCTGACCCCACTTCCCCGCCCTCCCCACAATTGTTCCTGGGAAGGCCTTCTAGTAAATCACTTTCACATGATCTGACATCTTGGCAGCAGCCTCTAGGATCTCCACCTAAGACATCCTAAAATGGAGCCAAGAGTCTGCAGAGAAGTGGGGGGTTGGGGGGGGGGAGTAGAACCCGTCTCCAATAGGGGGCAGGGCAGGAGATGTGGGCGGGAGATGGGAGAAGGACTTGACATGTAAACTGAAAAGAGGCTTGATGGGAAACGTAAAGACACATTTTGTACCACCTTCCAGATCACATATGTCTTCTAATAACGAGAGAGAGAGAGAACAGTAGAAATGGGGGCATGCACACAAGGTGTGTAACTTTTCCCCTTTTTGGTAAAGAAGTATGCCTATCATATCCCAAGTGTGCCCTTTGGATATGATAGGCATAACTAAAGAGTTGCATGTTATTTTATCCTAAAATTTATTTTCTTTATACTTTCCTAATTTTTGCAATGACAAAATAGCTTTGACAGGAAATAAATGAAAACCCTGTTTAAAGAAATGGCATTATAAGACCCTCCAGCAAAGCAACTCTAAGATGGGACAGGACGCGGGAGTGGGAGTTGGAGGCATCTCCTTTCTGGGTTCACAGAGACACTTCTTTAATCCTCTTTTCTCTGAGCTACGAGGCCCAGCCCAGTTTTATGGTGAGTTTGAGAGCCTTGACTGAGATTCTTAACCTCCGCATTTCCGTCCTCCCTCTGTGCTATGAATGTGAGTGGCAGTAATGGAAGTAGCATCCATTATATCACGCTCGCAGGGTAACCAGAGCTCTCAGGTTATTAGTGCATCTAACCCTGTGACAATACTTTGAGTGACCATTGCAATCTTCATTTCACAGATGAGAAAACTGAGGCACAAAGGGATACTATTACAAAAATCTCCACAGGTCCCTGAAAAAATGCTCAATGTCACTAATCCTCAGAGAAATCCAAATTGAAATCACAATGAGATACCACCTCATACCTGTTAGAAAGACAAAAAGTAACAAGTGTGGTGAGGATGTGAAGAAAATGGATCCCTGTTCACGGTTGGTGGGAACGTAAATTGGTGCAGTCACTAAGGAAAACAGTATGAAGTTCCCTCAAAAATTAAAAACAGAGCTGCCATATGATTCAGCAATTTCACTTCTTGGTATTTACCCAAAGAAAATAAAAACAGTAACTCGAAAAGACATATGCATCCCATGCTCACTGCAGCCTTATTTACAATAGCCAAGACATGGAAGCAATCTAAGTGTCTAGCGATGAAATGGATTCTATTTATCCTTCACGTGTGTATATATATGTGCATACAGATTATTATTTATCCATAAAAAAGAATGAAATCTTGCCATTTGTGACAACATGATTGGACCCTGAGGGCATACTGTGAAATAAGTCAGACAGATAAAGAGAAATACTGTATGATCTCATTTATATGTGGAATCTGAAAAAAAAAAAAAGCTCTTAGATAACAGATTGGTGGATGCCAGAGGTGGGGGTTGGGTGAAATAGACAAAGCCGGTCAAAAGGTACAAACTTGCAGCCATAACATGGGTAAGTCATGGGGATATAATGTACAGCATGGTGATTATAGTTAATAGCACTCACTATACTGGATATTTGAAAGTTGCTAAGAGAGATCTTAACAATTCATATAATGTTCTATGTCAGTTATTTCTCAATACAAATAATAAAATAAAACAAAATCTGCTTTTCCTACATCACATAGTTATTGTGAGGATCGAATAAAATAATGTTTATGAAACGTTTGACAATTCTAATGCACCACACGTGGTGTATCATTAGCGTTACTTTATAATTGCTATTGACCACATTGACAGTTACTATAGCAGAGCCATGGACCTATCCATGTTATAAATAATCTTTCCCGATAGGATTTATAAAGCCGAAAGGCTACATTCCTGACAGGGAAGCAGTGGGGCATTGTATGTGTTTAATTGGAGTTTATAAGGTTCTTTCTGTCTAGTGCAGTGGTTCTCAACCTTGGCTGCACATTAGAATCACCTGGGAATCTTTTTAAAATCCTGATTTCTGGGCCTCATCCTCTGGAAATTCTGTTTTGTTGTTGCTAATGTTGTGGCCCCACCCCATAACAAAGAAACAGAATTTCTGGAGGATGAGGCCCAGAAATCAGGATTTTAAAAAGATTCCCAGGTGATTCTAAGGTGCAGCCAAGGTTGAGAACCACTGGTCTGGTGGGACCTTGAATTTGAGCCTAACGTCTCTACTCCAGTATCTGGTCCTGTCTAGAGAATTGGCAAAGTGGGCTCTCTAGGAGGCCCCAGAGAGGAGCCATACCAAGGCCTGCTGACTCTGCCCTTAGCCTATCGTGGGTGGAATTGTGTTCCCACCAAAGATGTTCAAGTTCTAACCCTAAGGACCTGTGAATGTGACCTGATCAAGTTAAGATGAGGTCAGTAGGGTGGGCCCTAATCCAATACACCTAGTGCCCTTATAAAAAAGGAAACTCAGACACAGAGACAGACACCTACAGCAGGAAGGTGATCTGAAGACACGGGGAGAATGCCACCGACAATCCCAGAAGTGCTGGAGGCGGCAGACGCTAGGAGAAGGCACGGACAGCTCCTTCCCTCAGTTCCTTCTGAGGAGAAGGAACTAGTCCTTCCAATACCCAGGTTTCAGACTCCTAGCCTCCAGAACTGTGAGACTACCTTCCTGTTGTTTTAGCCACCCAGTTTATGGTTCTTTATTACTAACACAGCCTCCTTTGTTGCTTTGTTATGGTACTTAGTTACTAGACTGTTAACTTAATAAACTAATAATACAGCCTCCTATTGATAAGCTGCCTCCATTCCCAGCCCCTGACAGAGAAGGCAGTAACCCCAGCCCCACCCACCGAGGGTCAAAGCCATGGGGAAGAATGAGGGAAAGCGTTCTGAGCCCACTTTGCCAGACTTGCCAGGACCCAGGACCACGGCAGCCTGGCTCAGAGACGAGGCAGGACCAGCAGGTCCTCGCAGGCAGTAGGACGTTGTAGTGGGTGCGGGCTGCTCAGTGGGCATCCCATGGAGGCCCTGGTCTGTGGCTGCCGTTTTGGGTTGCGTACGTGACGGTGAAGCAGAGAAAGTGCGGAGAAGGGGGAGAGGAAGAGCCAATGAAACTGAGAGAGAGAGAGAGAGAGAGAGAGAGAGAGAGAGAGAGAGAGGTAGATTGGTACTGGCTGGGCCCTAGAGCTGTCCTGCTTCTGCCCTTGCTGAAGCCACTTTTCTGGGTTCCCTCATGCATATCCTTTAATAAATCCCCCTCTCCTCCTCTGGTAGCCTGATTGTTCTCTTTCTTGCATCTAAAGTGGCCTGAGTATAACAGCTCAGAAGAGCAGCGTCAGTCCCTGGAGAAGGATCACGCTCAGTAAAGCAGTGATTAGACATTTTATTTGGCCCAGGTCTTCATGTTCTCCTGTGTTAATCTGAGAAATAGCAGAAGGAGTTCACAATTTCCAAATTGCTTGACCTAAAAACCCCACAATGTTAGGCACAAGACGGAACTGTTCCGGGACCCTGTGACCAAGTATAACCCCAAAGAGGGGAGAAGGCAGGGGTAGAGGTAAGGGAATGAGCACACTGATACTCGAGCTGAGGCTGGGAGAGCTCTCGGGCCTCATTCCCAGGGCCGTAGGCCATCTGAAGCAGGAGAGTGGCCCAAATTGACATGCTTTTCAGAAAGATTAAAACATCAGCAGGGTAGGGGAGGAATTAGAGGGAGACCAGAGCGGAGGTAGGGAGTGTGAGTAAGAAGCTGTTGCAGGCATCCAGCCATGAGAGGATGGTGGCCTCAGATGAAGAGAAGACCCTGGAGGAGGAGAGGGGGAGGGATCGAGTTAAGAGACCTGAAGGTGGTTAAGCTGGTGAATGTGGAGCTGAGGGGAGGGAGAAAGGACAGGGCAGACTCAGCGAGGTGACATGGGCAGAGGCGAGCCCCTGGAGCTGAGGACCAGGCCACCACATTCCTAACCCTTATCATTCCAAGGACCACATCCTGACATGGAAGGCCTGGGGGGGACAGAAAGCAGATGCCGTCCCAAAGCAGAAAAGCTCCTCTCCGGGCTGCTGCCTGCAGCCTCCAATTATGTTCAATTTGTAACAATGAAAATACATCCTGCATATCAGATATTTACATTATGATTCATAACAGTAGCAAAATTACAGTTATGAAGTAGCAACGAAAATGACTTTATGGTGGGGGGCCACCACCACATGAGGAACTGTATTAAAGGGTCACGGCATGAGGAAGGTTGAGAACCACTGCTCTAGAGTCTAGAGCTCTGTTTACACGTTCAGAAGCATCGCATCTCACATAATCATATATGTGGCAAAGCCTCAGCCACGAGCAACATTAATGAAGACAAACGAGTCAGCCAAATGCGGCAGCCTGCACAGCAGCTCCTGGGCCCCGCCTCGCAGGGAGGCCGCCTCCTGGGGAAGCTCATTCTGGCTGTGGCTCTTGCGGGGCCGGATGGAGATGTATGAGAACCCCCCCACCCACCGAGGGGCGCCGCGGCCACTGCCTGGAGAGCCCAGGCGAGGGGCAGGCGTTGCCGGGGGCGGTAAGGGAATTCTAAGAGGTTCCAAGGGCATGTTGACACATTTTTATGAAAGCTATCTTAGGGGAGGTATGCCAGGAGGGATTAGTTGGATTTGGTGGTCTGATCGTGTTAAATGAACAAGCTCCCTGCATCCTGGCGGTTGCTGATTGGAAAAGTAACTGTTAGAATTTTAAGTCCAGCCACCGAGTGACCACACCCCAAAAGGCATCTCACTGAGCACCGTGAGTCAGTCCTGTATCCCGAAGGGGGGTTGGCTTTGCTGAATACCCTTCTCCCATGAAGGCCACTTGTATCTGCCCATCCATTTCTCTTTCTGACAGAACAGAAAGCATTTGACTCTGGGACTTTTGCTCTGACCTCTCCCTTGGGGGTCACAGGGAAACAGAAGGCATTTATAAATCAGGCAGCCTGTGCTGGGCTCCGTCCTGGCCCCAGTGGCAGGAATGGATGGCGAGCAGGCCCCACCCTGACGCGATAGGTTTGGATGCTCAGAACCAACAAGACAAACTCCAGAGGTGGAAAGACAGCAGTCTCCGCCCCCTTTGATGAGAGGACATAACAAACTGCCTCGTGAGCAGGCAGACTGTTTGTGTGAGAGCATCCAGGCCTGGCAGAGGAGGGCCCTGCCATGGTCTCAGCATTTGTTCTAGGAATTCAGAAGACTGCAGGGAGGACAACCTCGCTCCCAAGGGAGACGTTAAAAACCATGCCCCTCATCAGAGTCTAAATGAAACATCCTCAGAATTTCCCGACATGAATTAAACAAGCCAATTTTATTAGATCAATATGAAGGGATTTGAAACTAATTAATCAGGGTAGAGATCAGATCAGCCAATGACAGCAAGACAATGGAATAAAAACTTGGCAAGTCGGTAAAAGGCCTCCCTGAATACAGACAGTCCAATAACACCGGGCCTCGACCCCCGTGGAAGAAATTTCAATTGTGGAGTAAAAGAAAGTAAGTTGGGTGACAAATCCACTGTCACCTGCAATCTTCTTCCGGGAATATCCTCTTAGTGACACCCAGGTTGACTTTCCATTCTTGGAAGGAAGAGAAGGAAGTAGAAGCGATCATAAATATCTTGTAATAAGGCCATGCAGGCTGCTGGAAGAAACGTGCATACAGGAGAAATAAACAATAAATGATGCCCTTGGGAAAATGAGTTTCCAGCAACAACAGAGTGGCTCTGAGTAAATGAAATAGGGATGGGACAGTGGGGAGCATCTTCCCACCTTGCTCAGTGCAGCCACACCTGGGGGCGGAGGCAGAGGAAATGCTCATGAGGCAGGCCCATCTCACAGGCTTCCGTTTCCTCTTCTCCTGCAGCAAAGGGTTGGGCCAGATGAACTCTAAGGTCCCTTCTGGCCTAACGATGCTACTATTTGTTAATCCAGAGCTACCCTGAGAGGGGCCTGGGTCAGCAGTAACTGAGAACTGGCAATAACTGTGTCATGGGAGGGCACAGAGTGGGGACTCCTCAATCAAGGCTACATCTGCCACCACTCTCATCACTTCGTTGATCAGAATCCTCTCAGGACCCAATCAAATTGTATCACATTATTCTATACTTGCCTAACACCCTGCTGGCCATGTGGTGGCTCAAACTGTATATATCCCTTGTGACTCTTGGGACGGTGAAAAGCGTTCAGCCTTTGGAACCATAAAGAACGGGGTTCGAAGCCCCACTATACCACCAGCTGGTGTGTGGTTACAGAGTAGGCACATCTATACGATGAAATATTAGGCAGCCACTAAGAAGGATAAAATAGCTCTATAGCTCACATGGAAAAATGTCCACCATATATTACTTAAAAGAACATAGCAGACAATAGCCAAAAGGGGGTAGAAACCCAAGATGAATAAATAAACAAAATGTGGTCTATACATATAATGGCATATTATTCAGCTTTAAAATGGAAGGAAATTTTGACACATCTTATTAACAGAGGTGAACCGTGAAGATATGCTAAGTGAAATAAGCCCATCAGAAAAGGACAAATGCTGTATGATTCCACTTATATGAGGAATGCAAAAGATAGAAAGTAGAATGGTGGTTGCTAGAGGTGGGGGTCGGGGGAATGGGGAGTTGTTGTTTAATGGGTGTGGTATTTCCATTTGGGAAGATAATGATCTGGAGATGGATGATGGTGACAGCTGCATAGCAATGTGAATGTACTTAATGCTGCTAAACTGTACAGCTAGAAATGGTTAAAATGGAAGATTTTATGGTATGAATATTTTCCACAACAAAAAATGTAAATGGCAGAGCAGTAAGTATAGTATGATCCATATTTGATTAAAATTTTTAAGTCTCTATTCACAATTTTTAAAACACTATTTGGAAATTTCTTCTTTTCTAAAACGTTGATAACATGTTATAAGATTTTGGAATTGTTTACAGATATAGTTAAAATCAATATTACTATTTCTAGTTTTTTTAATGTGGCTAGAAAATATGAAATTGCATTTTTATTCACATTTGTGGCTTGCATTGTATTCTCACTGGATGGAGCTGATCTAGACCCGCAGACTCTGTTTTGGGCCCGTGCCTTATCCAACCAGCCGAGGCCCCAGCTGCCTGGACCCAGCTCCACTGCATTTGGGATTTCTGCACAGCATCAGCTGTGGTGACCCAGACTCTGGGACGTAGGGGTGTCAATGCCTCTGAAGCCATCAGTAGAGTCTGAGAATAAGAAACAGCTGGATCTTTGTGCATTCACTCACATTTTCCTCCCCAGCCCATCTCCCTGGCTTTATTTTAGCCCGTGGTTCCAGGGCCAGCAGCATCGCATCCCCTGGGGGCTGGTTAGAAATGCTAATTATGGAGCACCGTCCAGAGACTTCGGTTCAGAAACTGTGGGGACGGGGCCCAGCAACCAGATTTTTAACAAGCCCACCCTCTGTTATTCTGATGCAGGCTAGTGTTTGCCAACCACTGTCCTAGGCCACTGTTGCTGAAACTGCTACATATTCAATCACTTGGGGAGCTTGTAGAACTCCCAATACCCAGATCACACTCCATGTCAAGTAAATCAGAATATCTGGGGTAGGATCCAGGCATCAATTTTTTACCCCACCCCCCACCACCCCACCCTTCACCCCTTGATTCCATGGTTGAGCCCCATTGTCTAAGGGTAAAGGCCTCAAGAAAATCTGCCAGCCATTTCCCCCAGAGCTGGGCAGGCCTAGTAAGTAAGTAAGTAAGTAAGTAAGGCAGCCTTATTGTGGTGTGAGAAAGAGTGATTTCAATAGAGCAGTGGTTCTCAACCTTGGCTGCACATTAGAATCGCCTGGGAATCTTTTTAAAATCTTGATTTCCAGAGGATGAGGCCCACCGTTAGATTCCCAGGTGATTCTAATGTGCAGCCAAGGTTGAGAACCACTGCAACAGAGAAAGAGGTTGAAATGTGCATGCCTAAACCAAAAGGCCTCTTTCATGATAGGTCAGTGGCTGTAATTAATTAAGTTGCAGCTTAGATTTTCTGGGTTGAAATGACAATGTGGAAAGGGAACAGTTTTTCCCACAGCCCACCAAGAGGGGCGTGGCCAATGGGCTACTTGGAGGTAAAGAGAGGCCTGGGACACCTCCATTCTCTGAGGCTGAAGGTACATTAAAACAAAGAAATGCTTGAATAGGCTTTCAAAAATTGTGATATATTTTATAAATTTACATTTAATAAATTAAGATTTGTAACATGGGTAAAATTTAAAACACACACTTAAGACAATATCATTTTAAAAATAACATAATTTATTTTTTAAATTCATGGACCTGGTACCAAAGTCTGGCAGAAGTTTAAAGCTGATGATCATTTCCTCCTTTGAGTCTTATCCTTTGGAGATAACATCCAAATTTGAAGGCTTTGGTGAGTGTGAGATTCCTGGATGGAAGACCCTCCTCAGCTGTGCCCAAGAGGACCCCTGGGAAGAGGTCCTAAGCGTGACCGGACAGCTGTGCATGGTCGGGCCATGGGGCTGGCCAGCATTGGAAGCCTTGCAGCAGCCTGCGGTGGGTCCAGGTACACAGGCAGGATGTTGGGGCTCTGCAGGTGCCCACAAGCAGAATCACCCTCACCCCCTACACCACACACACCTCTGTGCTTGTGTCACCACCCTCTTGGTCTCTGGTGTCCCCTGTCCACAGGCAGACTTGGCTGCTGGCAACAGGAAGGGCGATGACAATCACAAGACAGCCTTCTTTTGCCTACGGTAGTCCCTCTAGTTTAATGCACAGTTGTTGGGGAAGGGGCCTGGGGAAGCCCTTCCCTGGGCAGCACCTGCACACATTCTTCTGTGCTGGAGGCTAGACTGGGCTCCGGGCTCAGGACTTCCTGTGACATTATGCTTTGGGAAGAAGGGAAAGCAATTCCACATTGTGTAGTGGGCACCTCCATGAGGAGCATACGCTTTCTCCCCTGGGAGGCGAGTTCAGAGACATACCGGCCGGAGGGGCCACCAGCTGCAAGCCTCGGGAACCCGCTGGCAAGGTCTGGTCCAAGCCACGCAGGCAGCCTGGGCACATAGGGCAGAGGGGCGGAGTCGGGCGTGAGGCAGGGAGGAACAGCACTGGCTCTGAGTCCATGGCTTCCTGCTTCCTGGAGATACAACCCCAGGCCTCACACTGTCCTCTCTCCCGAGGAACAAGACTTCCGGGGCAGAAGGGCCACATCCAGGCAGAGGCAGGGGAGGGCTGGTGTTCAAAGTCCAGGGCGGGCCCTTCCATTTCACGGTGTCCCCATCAGAGCAGGTCTGATTCCTTGGTCTTATTGTCTCATTACCCATCTCCTGGGTCCATAGGTTCCTGAGTTTCTCCTGCCTAAGGAAAATATGAGGGGGAGGGGGAAGAAAAATAAGAGGAGGGGGAGAAGAGGGGGAAACGAGCACGTGGGCTGCCCATAGCCCCATGGCACCAGGGCGGTAAACCAGCCACTTGGAGTGTGGGCCCTGCATCTCCCAGCCAGGATTCAGACCTGCATATCCCGGGCTCTTTCTGCCCCATTTTGCCCAGGCTTTAAATGACCCAGACCTGGATCTGGGTTATTCTGTCCACAACTTTCCCCTGGAGATCTAGATTGCAGTGCAAGATGCACATTCTTGGAATCAGATTTCTGAGGCCTAAATGCAGGATAGTGTGGATTTAGTAGTCTGGCTGCATCCCATTTTCGTCCGCCCATCCGATGAATACACAAGGTGCTCACCACTAGGCAGGGCTCAGGACACAGCAATAGTTCCGGTAAACGAACAGCAGAGCAAGAATTCAGCTGGTTCTGGCTGTTTAGGAAAGTAAGGAGGACACCGAAGGTCTGAGATGACTTGTGGAATGAATCCCAAGGTTGTCAAATTGCTCCTTCGATGGCTGTTTAACGCTGGTACCAAAATCTACCCCTCAGTTCTAGAAGATGGAAGACCCTTTTGGAAAGACAAACCAAGTCAAACCCGTCTTGCAACAAGCACTATGATAATAACACTGGTAATAAAGACGGTTAGATGCATCACTGACTGAGTGTCAGGTGTACCGTATTTGCCGGCGTATAAGATGATTTTTTGGCCCTGAAAAATATGCCTCCAAGTGGGGGGTCATCTTATACGCCAGGTACACTTCAGATAGACTGCCCATAGTGCTTGCCCCGTGCCATAGTGGCCTCCCGATGCCCGCCCACTTCATTCCACAT
>NW_006290632.1:150068-164981 GCF_000327345.1 Myotis davidii | reverse complement strand
TAAATTAAAATGTTAAAATCAAATCTGATATTGTTTTACCTTTTATTTGGTGTGTGGAAGGTGTGCGGAAGAGGGGGGAGTCTTACACGGCGAGTATATAACAAACTGTATTTTGAGTGGAAATGTTAGGGGGTCGTCTTATACGCCCAGTCGTCTTATACACCGGCAAATACGGTAATTCCACTGCTTCCGCTGGGCTTACTGGGAATGATTTCTGGGGCGAGGCAAAGACCACCCTCCCCGCAAGGGGGCTTCGGGCAGCTCCCTGGAAGACAGCCCCTTCCCCTCCCCTGTCCTCCAACACAGACCCATCTTGACTCTTCAATTTCAACATTCTAGGTAAGTCTTTGCCAGCTTAGGCCCTTCCCTGCTTCTGCTTGTCACAGGGAAGGGCAGCAAGCACCTGCCAGCCGCAGCGAAGGAGCAGCCTCTAGGAGAAACACGAGGAGGAGTGGCCAGAGGCAAGCGCTGCTTGCTCCTTGCTCTTGTGCCTCTAGGACCACGGTTCTCAACCTGTGGGTCGCGACCCCTTTGGCGGTCGAACGACCCTTTCACAGGGGTCGCCTAAGACCATCCTGCATATCAGATATTTACATTACGATTCATAACAGTAGCAACATTACAGTTATGAAGTAGCAATGAAAATAATTTTATGGTTGGGTCACAACATGAGGAACTGTATTTAAAGGGCCATAAGGTTGAGAACCACTGCTCTAGGGAGTCATGGGTGGGAGGTCCAATTCTGTGAAAATACAATTTCTAAAAAGTCTAAATTAAAATAAATCAGAAAAGTATTGTAGTCTTTATAAAGCAACCTGATATGGGACACCTTTCTGTATCTCCCAAAGTATATTTAAAGTCTGATTTTAAAATTAGATTTTCTGAAAACTCATCAAACACACATGCACTGCATGGCACACAGCTGTGTAAGGCTCCTAAAATGCTAGTTTGCACGAACCTTATTCTTCTAGGGGAGTGGGTCCTGTATTGATTGGGGAGGGGAAGGAGGGCGTCAAAACAGCACCTGTAGCCACGGTAGAGCACAGACAGCCCGGAGCTTCAGCAGCAGCATCTCATGTCCTCAAACACACCACGAGGGAGGCACTGTTATCCCAATTTACGGAGGAGGAAACTGAGGTTTGGATGGTCAAGTGATGTTCTCATCACCGCCGAGCCATTAATAGCGCAGCTCAGTTGGAACCCAGGCTTGCCCGACTCCAATGACCAGAACTACAAATAGGTCTGAGCAAAAGAAGGTCCAGATATTCTCCAAAGTTATGCCCATGGCTCTCTAATGACAGGGATTACAGAGTCCTGTCATTTCCTTTCTTTTTGGTCTTCTTTGTCTCTCAAACCAGTTAGAATGAACTTCAGATGTATCCCCAGTGGAGTCTGTTTTCAGCTGCAAAGAGCCACTCAGACACTGGAGAGGTCTGTGAATAAACACCCCTCCCAGAACCATTCTTCTACATGCACAGCTCGCTGGGAGGACTCCGTGCCTGACTGGTGCCAGGGTTGTGGAAACGATCTGTCACACTGCTGGTCATACCAAGTCTGAGAGGAGCACAATGGGAGGTTCTTCCAGAAGCTTCCCCAAGTTCAGATGAGTTGATCTCTGTGTGGATGCGGCATGCTGAAAAGCCAACGCCAGTTGCAGGCCTGGCATGTCTAACAAACGCAGCAGTCAAACGCAGGACGCTCAAATTGTTACCTCATGTTAAAAAGGACCTGAAGCTGCAAGCAATTAGCACGGTGTCTGTGAGACTAGGGAAAGGCAATCAAGAGAACAGGAGCTTAGAATGACTATTTTGGCCCATATGGGAAATTGATATGTTGTGCACATGGTAAAATTTTTTCAGATAAGTTTTTAAACCTTCCATTTTAAAAATTCTGGGGAAAGCAGCATGATTTCTATAGCATTAAGAGATCTATAAGTAAACTAAAAGCTGTTGGGAACCTTCAGTAATGTCACAAATGAATTCAGGCATTAGTATAAATTAATCAAACTGCATAAATTATAACTTTAATTAGTCATGGAATTTCAATATTTGAAGGGTCCTTGGAAATCATCTGTTCCAAGAGCAAGAACTATGGATAAAAATGGTCAGGTGGAGGGAAAACTTCTTACCAGAGAAATGCACAAAAAACAAAGAGTCAGGAGGCAGCATGACCAGGGGTTTGAAAACTCAGGGGCTTGCACACACAGCCTGGGTTTGAAGTTTGGCCCTGATTCCTGATGGCTGTATGAACCTGACCGAGCTGTTTGACCTTCCTAAGGAGTTTACACCTCGTGAAACAGGTAGGTGCGACATAAGGTTACTCTGAGCTTATAGGGGGACCATCTGGAGAAAAGGCTTAGTTTGGTGCCTGGGACATCAGTACTCAGTAAATGTTAGCTTCCTAGAAAAGGGAACTCCACAGACAGAATCTAAGGGAGCTAGACCGACGCATTGTATATCGCTGTGGCCTTTCTCTTATCTGTTTATGAAAGACAAAAGAAGATCCAGCAGACCTAAGTATTCAGATTCCTGACCATGAGAGCAGGACATGGTACCCAAAATAACTCACAGAGGGGGTCCACATCTCTGCTGAGGAAGAAGCCAGACGTGCTAAGCAGGAGAGGACTCATGCAGATGGCGAATCTCCTCTTGTACACGGTAAGTGAAAGCTTCCTGCCACGCTCTTGGTGCAAAGCTGTCCCAGAGTTACATAACTCTGGGTAAATTCCTGGCCGAATGAGGTTCAAAATGAGCTTTAATGATGGTGAATTTTAGCCTGGAGATGGAACTAGTGCTGCTTTAAAGGTGATTGATTGAGAAAAGTTAACAAATAAGGTACAATATATGTGTCTTTACACAGCAGTATAAACTTAGGTTAGCCATATTAACGCTTATTAATTATGCTAAGGGAGGCAGTGTAGAATAGTGGCAGTCACATGCTGTGGAACAGAACAAATCCTGGAGCTGTTCTCTGGCACCGTGAGGGATGCCAGACCTGCCTCAGGGGCTGCTGTGAAGTGCCCGCCAGCACGGTGCCTGCCACAGAGTTGGTACCTAATAAGCATTTGCTTCTTCTTCCCATTTCTTTCCCATTTGTTATGGTTAATAAGCAGTTCTATTTTTTTAATGGAAAAGAAGGCTCTACTTGCCTGACTCTGTTTCCCACACCCAGTAGGAATCCTAGCTGCTCAGACCAAAACTAAGGAATGAGAAAACTTTATTCAGCAACAGCGCAACTGAATTACAGACGCTGTTTTTGTGAGTAGATTGGCTTTGGAGTATAACTTCCCAAGCCTGAACCCACAGTGGCCAAAAAAAAACCTGGATTTGCAGCGAGAGACAAGGACTGAATTCCATTTCTGCTACTAACTAGTTTTGTGACGTACGCGAGGAATTTAATATTTAACCTGTGTCTGGTTCCAGCTCTATAAAATGAGGACTTTTTTTTAGACTGGACAACATCTAAAGTTACGTAGAGCTCTAAAAATTCCATGTCACTACAGTTTGGTTCATGCTATCTACTAAGATGTGTGACTATGTTCTACTCCCAAAGCCACAAAGCCCTGCTCTGGGTCCTCCTACCTGGTTTAAGTTGTGATTCGTTCCCTGAGTTCGTGGCTCCCTATAAACAGTAACTGCACAGACGGAAGTGAACCCGGGTGCCAGCTGTCACTGCTGTACCTTCTGTTTACGCTGGAGATCCGCTAAAGCCATGTGAGCTGGGAGTAATGGATCTGCCGTGAAGACAGGATTTTACTGCCCACAACAAATAACTACTTGTCCCATAAATACCTACATACTTAGATCTACCTAAATACCGACACATCAGGGAAACAGAAAGAACTAAGAGAATTTTAGTGAGATCTCTTGCCTGACATTTCACTGTGCACACCTGTTTGTTTTAAACGGAACCTGGCCAGTAGTTAGTTTCCAGGTTGCCTGAGCACTCTGATTCCACTCGGTGAACTATAGAAATGTCCCTTTAGAATTATAGGGAACCAGGAAAATGCCCCCCCAGAGTCCTCTGCTCTGGTTCCCTTGGCCACTTTCAGTGCTGTGACACCTCTGATGGCATAGACATTCAGAAGCCCACCCTGCACTGACAAAGTTTCTCCTCTGTTTTCCCATCTGGCTGTAGAATGGGCATAGTCGTATGTGAAACTACCAAGGTGGTTGTAGGTGCCTGTCTGGATGGGGTTAACAAAGTCACTGTGCTCCTTGCCCTGCCCTATGATGCCCTGAGTCATGCTGCTGGCTATCAGTCTGACTTGGAACTCCCCCAGTGCCAGCCTCCGTCAGAATGGGATGTGCTGCTAGCGGACACACCTTGTCTTAATAAATGAACTGTCTGTGGCACAGCCAGTGTGGGACTGATTCACTGGTGTTATGGGACCATGTGCACACTCATTCATTCATTCCTTATCAGCCTTTCCTTACTGGAAATCATGTTCAGCAGCTAGGCCATAGAATCAGCTTCCCTTGAAGCAAATGTGGTAATTTTGAAAGGTTCCACTGTGACTTATACCAATTCTGTGCTTAAAAATAATAGCAGAAAGACAAATGGATAGTGTGAGTTCTGTGTGTGTAACGTGTGAATTAGGTATTAAAGTTTAAAGACAAATTTATTATGGTTCTTTGCTGATGACAATGATGAATTACTCTGGGTATGACCCATGGGCAGACTAGCTACTCTGAATTTAGGTTTAACCCAGGCAATTGCTCCTCTGCTGCTTTACCCTGAGGCTTGCTGAGATGAGGAAGTACTAGTGAGTATTTTCATGGACTGTCTCTCTCTTTAAAATGTGTTTTAACTGTCCTGTTTTAGACATGTTTTATTATAAATCATTTCCCATTCTTTTTGACAGTAGGTGGCATGTAAATCATAGTTGAAGAAAAACTGTCAAAGTAATATTCCAGAGTATGAAAATCTCAGTGATGAGGGGACGAGACAGAGGGCCAGCTCCCCACAGGCCCACCTGGCTGGGCGCACCTGTCACCCCATCATCAGGCCTGCTCTCTGCAGGCTCAGGGGTGATAGAAGAACCATTAGGGGTCTGATAGGAGTCACACTCTGCCAGAAGCACATCAGCTATTTCCCTTAAGCCTTGCTCTGCTGACCATCCCACGTCACAGAAGGACAAGAATGCAGTGAAGAGAGCTGCTGTTTGGAGCTATTTTTGGCCAATGACGGAGAATTAGATGGATGATAGAGTGGAGGTGACTGGCTCTTGGAGAGAAAAAGGACCTTGTCATCATAGGATTTGTAAAAGCTGAAGAAGGAAATATAGCAGTTTGTGTTCCTGGGACTGTGGGAAAATAGAGCTCTACAAGTCCAGGGAAAAGACGGTGTGATTCATGGTCTTAAACAAACTCTGAGGGCAGCATCACGTGGAGGTTAAAGTGCACACTCCGGAATCTGGACAGGCTGGGTCAGGCCCCTGGCTCTGCCCTCACAGCTGTGCAAACGTCACCTCCCTGTATCTCAACTTGCTCACTATAATCATGAAGAACAGGACCTACCTTATACATTGACTGTGATAATTAAAGGAGATAATGTATGAAAAGCCCCTAGCACAGTGCCTCCATCATGGTAAACACTCAATAAAAATGGACTGTTGTTGTCACCATTACTGCAGGCCTCCTATGTCTAAGGCACTAGGCTAGATGCTCTTTGATCCTATGGTCAGAGGCTCTCATCTAGATTAGATGAATTAGTCTAATTAGATTATGCTCCAGTCTAAGCATAAAAATAGATTCTAGAAAAACCAGAGACTCCACATAATATACTTCTGACTACCTACTCATACTAACTCTGGAGAGGAAGAAGAGAGGCTGTTATCCACAGAAATCCCTACGTCTCCAGTGAGCTCACATATGACAAGGACACTTACAAAGGCAGGAGGGAGGAATCTGTAGCCAAGAGCAGATACGAAGGAATGACATAAGTGAAGGAATCAAGTCAGGGAAGTGGAGGCCGGGCTTGGGGTTAATGCACACATAGAACAACAATAGGAGTCACTGGAGTATGTTCAGAACAAGGAAAGAACCAGAGGAGGGTTGGCCTATGCTCGGGCAGATGACACAGTTAATTCAGAGATGACACCGTGAAACAGAATTACTCATCTAGTTTGTTTCCATCTGCTCGATCAAGAAGAAGGATCTGTGGGCCAGAAAGGAGAACAAAAACAGGGCCAAGAGGAAATTAAAGTCTGAGATAGTGAAGAGATAGGAGGAGAGCACCTGGCCGCTGCATTTGTCTCGAGGCTCTGATGAATTATATCTCAGCGCTGACTATCCATGCACCCAAATACTCACTGCAACACGGACAGCAAAATGAGTAGCCCTAGGACGCTAAAGGACACGAATTCATGATTATAACATCTGAAAGTGTGGCACTCTGATAACATATGAGTTTATGAAGCATGGTAGAACATCCAGAGACTTGCAGAGGGACAAATGTCTCAATTTTAGTAACAGAGACTTTAGCAAAATTCTAGCCCAGATTGAGCTAGAAAAATGAATGCTGGTCAGACCAACCTCATCTCTCTCACTGCATTCTTCAGATGGTAAATTTGTTGCACAGATATTATAGAGTTAGGAAATAGTAAGAAACAAGGCTGCACAATCTCTTTGCGAACCAGGTAGAAAAATACAGGCTCCAAGATTGTACAATTAGGAACACTCAGAGTGGTTCAACTACAACCCCAAAGAGGACTGGAGAACAGGTTAGTATCGGTCTGTGGAGGGATTCCAATGCCTTCGGTGCCCTCAGTCTTCAGTGCCTCTCTATACAGACGGGGTATTGACTTGCAGGACAAAGGACGTTTGCTGACATCTGCTGGGAGAAAGACCTGGAGGCCACTGGTGGGGTGAAGGAGGGTTGAGAGCACTGCTGTGGAAGCAGAGAGCCTGTGTCTGGATCCAAGCTCCACCTCTTTTTAGTTGTGTGATTTTAAAGTTATTTATACTCTTTGACTCAATTTCCCAATCTAGAAATGGGGATAATAATTGTATCTACCAGGACCCAAGATGGTAGATAGAAGTTACACTTACTTCCTTCCATGACCAAACTAGAATTACATCTAAAATATAGAACAATCAGCTTGAATAACCAACGGAAGTCTTATAACCAAATATTTACAGAAGAAACCACATCAAGACTAGTCAGAAGGGCAGGGACACAAAAAGGGCTGGCCCCACACCCACTTGAGAATCTGGAGGGATTACTCAGCTGCAAAGGTTGCCCCCTGAGGAGTGTGCGGTCTCAATCCCATGCCGGGCTCCCAGCAGAGCTGGGAAGAGAAGCCCACATAACATCTAGCTATGAAAATCAGTGGGGATTCTGTCCACCAGGGAGAGTCAAGAATCTGCTAGAAACCCGGGCACCCTTTTAAAGGGCCACACACAAAATCTCATTTGCAGCCATTCATCCTGGGCTCCAGGGGAGGGATGGCGGCTCAGAGCCAACTGGAGTCATGGGAAGAAAGTCTGGGTTGTGTGGTTCCAGGGAGACTTGAAGAGACAGCTGCCAGGGTCCCTGTGCTGAGTCCCTCTCCCACGCCACTCACAAAAGCCTCTTTCCTGAGTCAAACACTCTTCTCCATATGGCATCAGCCTGGGGGGAATGCAATAGCCCCACCCTCCTGACTTCCTGCTGTGCCACCCTGCTGAGCCAAGGAGTCAGCTGTTTGGCATTGTGGTATAGATTTTCTTGGAGGGAGCAAGAAGAGGTCTGGGCAGACTTGGGGTGGCAGAGACTGAGTTGTGGGCCTCTGGGGCACGGTCTATTCCCTTCCATCCTGCACCACTAACCTGCACTGCCACCCACCCACCCAGGGAATCCACTGGTCCCATTCTGCTGAGCTCCTGCCCTGCAGCCAGCCTGGCCCCCTAGTGAAACTCTCTTGGAAGGCTCTCTAGGAAGTCTGGGCAGAATCTGAGAGAGACTGAGTTTTGTGGCTCTAGCACAAGGGCCATTTTATCCCTCACACATCCTCCTGGTGTAACCGGTCCTGTGCAGAGCCACCCCCTTCACACAGGCAAATCTTAGTCTGTTTGGTCCCAGTGAACTCTGCTAGCCTCCCACTCTCCCACTGGCAACTCAAAACCCCACCTCACCATGAAGATATGCAAGCACCTGTTAAGGGGTGGTTGGCCTTGGTGTAACCTGAGACTTTTACTGACTGGCATCAGCCCCAGCATTGGTGCCAAGTTGGAATTTGTATCAATCTAGTGAACACCATTCGCCCCTACTCATGACTCACTGAGAACCTACCTCATGCAGCTTGTGTACCACCAGAGGCTCTTTCAGTGTTTGAGCCTAACAAGTAGTGGGCAAGTGGAGGCAGACCTCATAGTGCCTTGGGCCTTTTGCTGACCTGCACCTGCGCTAGGTGCTGGTGGAACCTGGCCTTCGTGTGCAGCTTGGCCCCTCCCACACACACCCAGAACTAGCAGAGGCAGCCAAAACCTGTGGGCACTTTGTAGCTCCAAACAGGTAGCTCAGGCCCAGTCACAGGCAATGCCTGACATTGACCTGAACCAGGGTCCCTCTCAAGAGGCAACAGAACCAAAACACTTGATGGTGGGCTTCAGATCACATCAGCACACAACCCAATTACCTCTACAAGCAGCACACCCAAAGGGAGATATCAGCAGGTATCTGACCCCGCTAGAGTGAATTCCACTTCGTGGGTGAGCCCTTGCACAGCAGCTCGTACACTGTGTTCATGATCAATCCTCACAGTCAGCAGACCTGAGGGTCAACTCCACCCACAGATGGGCCAACAGTAACCAAGACTCAACTACAACAGGAGGGATCACACATAGACATTTATGGAACACCTAACTCAGGAGATCAGGGAGACTGTGCCATTGAGCCCCTTTATATAGACACCTACTATATAAAGCCATCATACCAAGACCTAGAAACATAGAAGATCTACTTAATATTCAGAAACAAATAGAGAGAAGTATCCAAATAGAGAGTCAAAGAAACATGCCACAAATAAGAGAACAGAACCCCCCCAACTTCCAGAAAAACAACTAAATAAAATAGAGAAAAGCAAAATATCATTTACTTTTTGTTTGTAAAAACAAAAAATAGAGCTGAAAACAATTGTTATAAGCATGCTCAAGAAACTTAGTGAGAACTTCAACAAAAAGATAGCAAGCATTAAAAGAACATAAAAATTATAAAAAGAACCAGTCAGAAATGCAGACTACAACATCAAAAATGAAGAATACACTAGAAGAAACCAACATCAGATTAGATGAAACAGAGGATCTAATCAGCAATTTAGAAGACCAGGTAGCAGAAAACACCCCATAAGAGTAGAAAAAAATTTAAGTTAGGGTAGTATAAGGAGCCTCTGGGATAACATGAAGCGTGACAACATTCACATCATAGGGGTACCAGAAGGATAAGAAGGAGAACAAGAGATTGAGAGCCTATTTGAAGAAATAATCACTAAAAAATTCCCTAATCTGGTGAAGGAAAAAGACACACAAGTCCAGGACATGCAGAGTCCCAAACACGATGAATCCAAAGAGGCCCATACTAAAACACATCATAATTAAAATGGCAACAGTTAAAGACAAAGAGAATCTTAAAAGCAGCGATAAAAAGACAGGTAGTTACCTACAAGGGAATTGCCATAAAATGGTCAGCTGATTTCTCAGCAGAAACATTTCAGGCCAGAAGAGATTGGCATGAAATATTCAAAGTGATGAAAAGCAATGACCTACAACCAAGACTATTCTACCTAGCAAGGCTATCATTTAAAATTGAAGGAGACATAAAGAACTTCTCAAACAAGAGAAAGCTAAAGGAGTTCATCACCCCCCCCCGCCCCCCTCCCCAAACACACACTGCATGCACGAATCCGTGCACCGGGCCTCTAGTATAAAAAATAATACTAAAGATCAATGAAATCAAGAGCTGTTTCTCTGAAAAAATAGTCACTATTGATAAACTTTTAAACAGATTCATCAAGAAAAGAAGAGAGAGGACCCAGATAAACAAAATCAGAAAGAAAGAGAAGTAACAACACCAAAAAAACATAAAGTATTATTTTAAATATTACAAAAAACTATATACAAACAAATTGGACAACTTGGAATTATTAATAAATTTCTATAAACATACAATTTTCCAAAACTAAATCAAGAAGAAACAGAAGATCTGAACAGACCAATTTATACTAACAAAATCAAAGCAGTAAGAAAATAAATCTTGACAAACAAAAGTCCTGGACCAAATGGCTTCATGGGTGAATTTCAGCAAACATTCAAAGATGAACTAACACCTATCCTTCTCAAACCATTCCAAAAGTTTCAAGAGAACCACAGACTTCCAAGCTCATTTAGTGTGGCAGCATTATCCTAATTCCAAAACCAGATAATTACACTACAAAGAAAGAAAATTATAGGCCTATATCCCTGATGAACAAACATGTAAAAATCTTCAACAAAATATTAGCAATACGTTAGAAAGATCATAAGCCATGATCAAGTGGGATTTATTCCAGTGATGCAAGGTTGGTACAATATCCACAGATCAATTAACATGATACACCACATAGACAAAATGAAGGATAAAAATCATATGATCAATAGATGTAGAAAAAGCATTAGAAAAAATCTAGTGTCCATTTATGACAAAAACTCTCAGCAAAGTGGGATTAGAGGGAGCTTACCTTAACATAATAAAGGTCAGATATGACAAACCCAAAGCTAACATTATACACAATGGAGAAAAACTGAAAGTGTGTCCCTTAAGATCAGGAACAAGATTGGGATGTCCACTTTCACCACTCTTATTCAACACAGTATTGGAAGTCCCAGCCACAGCAATCAGACAAGAAAAAGAAATAAAAGGCATCCTAATTGAAATTAAAGAAGTAAAACTGTCATTATTTGCAGATGACATGATACTGTAAATAGAAAACCCTAAAGATTCCACCAAAACACTGCTAGAACTGAGGAATACATTCAGTAAAGTAGCAAGATACAAAATATTCAGAAATTAGTTCATTTTTATACACCAACAGGGAACTATCAGAAATGGATACTAAGAAAACAATCCCATTTACAATTGCATAAAAACACACACTTAGGAATAAATTTAACTGAGGAGATAAAAGGCCTGTACTTGGAAAATTATATGACACTGAAGAAAGAAGCTGAAGAAGATACAAATAAATGGAAGCATATATCATGATCATGGATAAGAAGTATTAACATCATTAAAATGTCCATACTACACAAAGCAATCTATAGATTCAGTGCAATTACTATCAAGCTACCAATAGCATATTTCACAGAACTAAAATAAAAATTCCAAAAAATTTATATGGAACCACAAAAGATCCCAAGTAGTCACAGCAACCTTGACAAAGAAGAACAAAGTTGGAGGTATCATGTTGCCTGATACCAACCTATACTACTAGGCTATAGTAATCAAAACAGCACAGTACTAGCATAAAAACACACACATAGATCAATGGAACAGAATAGAGAACCCAGGAATAAACCCACACCTATATGGTCATTAATATTTGACAAAGAAGGCAAGAACATACAATGGGGTAAAGACAATCTATTTAATAAATGGTATTAGAAAAACTGAAACTAGACCATCTCTTACACCCTTTACAGGAATCAACTCAAAATGGGTCAAAGACTTAAATGTAAGAGTTGGAACCATAAAAGTCCTAGAAGAAAAGAGGCAATAAAACCTTGGACATTTCTCATAGCAATATTTTTTTCTGATATATCTCCTCAGGCAAGGGAAAAACAAACAAATGGGACTATGTCAAACTAAAAGGTTTTTGCACAGCAAAGGAAAGCATCAACAAAATAAAGAGACAACTCACTGAATGAGAGAACATATCTGCCAATGATACATCCGATAAGGGATTAATATCCAAAAATTATAAAGAACTCATACAACTCAACACCAAAAAAACAAATAATCCAATTAAAAAATGGGCAGAGCACCTGAAAAGACATTTCTCCTAAGAGAACATACAGATGGCCAATAGATATGAAAATACGCTCAAGATCACTAATCATCAGAGAAATACAAATTAAAATCACGAGATATTACCTCACACCTGTTATAATGAGTATCATTAATAATTCAACAAAAAGCAAGTGTTGGTGAGGATTTGGAGAAAAGGGAACCCTTGTGCACTATTGGTGGGAATGCAGATTGGTGCAGCCACTGTGGAAAAGAGAATGGAGAGTCCTCAAAAAATTTATAATGAAACTGCCTTATGACCTAGTGATTCCACTTCTGGGAATACCGCTGAAGAAACCCAAAACACTAATGCAAAAAAATATATCCACTCCTATGTTCATTGTAGCATTATTTACAATAGCCAAGATATGGAAGCAAAGCAAGTGCCCATCAATAGAGGAATGGATAAAAAAGTACCACATTTATACAATGGAATGTTACTCCATCAAAAGAAGAATGAAATCTTATCATTTGTGACAGCATGGATGGACCTAGAGGGTATTATACTAAGTAAAATAAGTAAGAGAAAGACTAATACCAAATGATTTCACTTATATATGGAATCTAAAGAAGAAAAAACAAACAAAAAATTTAAAAGTACTCATAGACACAGAGAACAGACTAATGGTTGCCAGATGGGAGGGTGTTTGAGGGATGGGGTGAAAAAGGAGAAAGGATTAAGAAGTACAAATTGATAGTTAAAAATAGTGACCGGATGTAAAGTACAGCATAGGGAATATAGTCGATAATACTGTAATAACTGTGTATGGTGCCAGGTCAGCACTTGATGTACCAGGGGGAACACTTTGTAAAGCTATGATTATCTAACCACTGTGCTGTTCACCTGAAACTAATACAAATTAATACTGAAGGTAGACTGTAATTAAAAATAAAATTTAAAAATTGTATACCTACCAACAAGCCACAAAAAAATGTATCTACCTCACTGGATGAGGTAGATTAAATTGGTATGTATAAAAACATTCAGAATAGTACTGATTGCAGAAGCTATCAGGATCCCCACCACCTCTATCAAGCTAAAATGGTAGAAGCTTACACAATGAAAGCTATAAAAATAAAGTATTTGCTATACATTATAATACCCAATAAGGAAAACAACCTAAAAGTCAAACCGTAGGGGATCGATAGTGTATAGATATGATGGAATATTACAGCCATCAAAATCATGTTACAGAAGAATAATTAAGGCAATGAAGAATATGAATCAGAGTAGGGAGCGGGGTGATGCAGACAGAGGTACTCCTTGGGGAAGGTGGTCTCTGAGGGATGGTATTGACCAGTGGACTGAAATGTTGGGAAGAGCAAAGGCCCAAAAGCAGGAAAGGACTTGGACTGGAGGAAGCATAGGAGGCTGGAGCATGACACACAATGGGGAGAGGAGGAGGGAATGAGGTTGGAGAGGCCTCAGCACGCACAGCCCTGCCAGCCAGCGGAAGCATGGAGTTTTATGTTATGTGATTTGGGAAGCCATTGGACAGTTGTGAACAGGACGGTTATGATTTTAAAAGATCACACTGGTGAATAGACTGTGGAGAGTTAGAATAGAAATAGGGAAACCAATTTTGGGGGGATTAGTAATTTTGCAGCATTTTAAAAAAGAAATGATGGTGGCTTAGGCAGGGAGAAATGGTGAGAAAAAGCAGACTCAGAATATATTTTGAATAGTGTGTTCCTAATTTTATAAAAAAGAAACATATATACTGGCAAGATATCTAGATTTAGATATTAATAATTTCTATTTCTAGATCATGCTATTCATTGTGACTTTAATTTCCTTCTTTGTGAAATTCTGCATTTGTCAAAGATTCCACAACAAACATGTGGCACTTAAGAAACCAGAAATAAAAGAAATAAGAAACCAGAAATAAAAGAAAAGGACATTTTTGAAAAAGAGGAAATCAATTATCCAGGGACAGGCCAAGTGAGGTGGATCAGGAACAGGATAAGTAAAGAGGTGTTGAGGATTTGACTGACAGTAATTTCAATATCTACAGGCAGCGTGAATGACTAAGACAGGATTGACTGCAGGTGACAGGACAGCATTTAGAGATCTTCTAGTAGGGACCTCCCTCCCTGTGGGAGGTGATTGTCCCCTTCCACTCCGCTTTAGTCAAACGCACCTGGTGTACCATGCACTTTTCCGGGCATCGCAATCCTAAGACCTAAATGAACTAGAGGAAAGAATCTGTGTTTCATTTATCTTTATGGAGTTGCTATCAAAATGAATTGTTTGTTGTAAGTGGGCATAGGAACGCTTGCTAAGGAATATAAAGATAAGCTACATCTCAAGACACATCCTAAGTCTGTAGGTTGAATTTCGTGGTAATGACCTTCAGAGTAGTAGCTGATCACTCAGCAATATTATTACATGCCTTCTATGTGCATTGTTCTAGGCACTTGGTATCTAGCAGTGAAAAACACGCTTACCTTTGTGGATTTTACAGTCTCATGGGGGGAGAGGGGGGAGAAAATAAATGGTAAATTATGTGGTCCATTAGGAGGCTTTAAGGACTTGATCACAGTTGTGGTTTTAAATTCAGTGAGCAGGGCAGATATTTTGGAGAAGGTGACATTTAAGCAAAGACTTGAAGGAAATGAGTGAGTTGGCCATGTCGGTATGCGGAGAAAAGACATTTCAGGCAGAGGAGACATTCAATCCAAAGGCCTGGGACAAAACCCTCCGTGTTGGAGAAGCTGCAAGGAGGCAGGTGTGGCCGGCGCAAGGGTAGAGAGAGGCTGAGGATTAGGAGGTGAGGTTCCAACAGCGAGGGAGGGTGGCAGGTCTTGCAGACCATTGCAGAAGCTTTGGCTTTTACACCGAGTGAGATGGGGAACTACTGTGGGGTTTAAAGCAGAAAAGTGCCATTATCT
>NW_006290632.1:137467-149417 GCF_000327345.1 Myotis davidii | reverse complement strand
TTCTGGATAAGGGGGAGGAGGGAAATTATATGAGGACATTTTGATTTCTCTCCTAAAAGGATTCCATGGCTTCTCTATTTTGATATGTCAGGTCACCCGTGTTACTGTGCCCCTTCTTTCTTTTTTGTTTATTGTGTTTCTAACATAATGAGATATGTTAAAAGAGATAGCAGATAAAGGAAAGTAACTTATTAAGCACCTATTAAGTACCAGAGTCTGTGTTGTTTCATTTCATTTCATTATGACAACCTGGTAAAAAAAAAAAAAAGATATTATCCTCTGTTTTGCAGGCAACAAAGGTTTAGAGAGATTTACTTAACTTATTAAGTGTCAGAGCTGGGATTTGAACCTAAACTGTTGACTTCAAATCCATGCTCTCCTACCACACAGATCTGCCCTCAAGAAGACTGTCATCTGGTGGTGAGGCACGACGTGCACATTGAAATCAATTGGAGACAAATACCAGCAGTACATAATCAAATGCTTCATTCACATGACTCCTGACTCAATTCTACAAACAAGTACAAATGCCTACTAAGCAAAGCACTTTAAGGGACGTTAATGACGTGGAAGTGACTACAGGAAGCATGATGTTTCTATAAATGACATATGTACCTCAGATAACCCAAGATGACTAAGAAGATAGCCATGAGGCTGTAGGCCCGAAATGGCACTGCCCACCTTTGGACCCACTCATGGCTTTCCCCTAAAGTTCCATGGTCTGCAGGATAACAGACCAGGGGTGGGGATGAGGGAGTGTCAGAGGAAAAGCAATAAGTCCCAAGACATTAAAAAAAAAAAGTGAATTAGAGGCCACAAAGACAGCTAATAGCACCCATTGGTAATTACACCTAAAAGGTTATTGATAACCTGCTTATGTTTTAGGAAATTTCTAGCTCCTAGGATGTCTGCCCCATTTCTTCCCATCCATTGGCCCACAGTGGGAAGGGCGATGGTGCTAGTTACTAAGCTTGAAAGGCTCTGCCTGGTGGTCCTGGGCTGGGACCCCGTGGCCTGCTGCTCCTCATAGGCTCTGCCAGGAAGGGGTTAGCTGGATGGAGACAGCCAGGCTGGAGAAGGGAGAGGGGCCTGCCTTTCCTGTGCTTTCTGTTCGCTTCCTATTTATCGGCGCCTCCCCGGCCTCACGTCTTCGCCCTGGCAGCGGCAGTGCAGCACAGTCGCAGCAGTTGATTCTAGCTTGCAGTTCTTCCCATGTTCACCACCCACGCCGCCTCCCCAAAACGTTTAAGTTTCAGTAATTCTGACCTCTTCCTTGTTCCTCTAGTCCTCAGGCGGGTAGCTGCCTCCTTCAGTTACTACCAGCATGCTACCTTAGTGTGCTCTGTCTTTTCAGTTACACTCTATTAAAATAACTGATGTGGTTGGTTTCTTTCTTTTTCTTTTAGCCTTAATTCTTCATTTTAAATTTTATTTTTCAATTACAGTTTACATTCAATATTATTTTGTATTAGTTTCAGCTGGCGTGGTTGGTTTCTGTCTCTTGGTAGGACTCTGACTTATACCTAATTAATTTCATTGTTAATTTAAAGCAAGTTGGAAAGCCACTTAATATGTGCTAAGGTCCAATACAAATGTTTGGGACAGGAATATTTAGTTCATTCCTCGTACCCACATGAGGCTGATGGTTCTAAAATGCCCGCCTGACCATGTCCATGCTGGGACTAAGGCCCTGCCATGGCTCCCCACTGCTTACTGGGTGAAGCCCAAGCTCCTAGCACCAGACCCTCCACAAGTCTCCGCTCCCCCTCCAGACCCCCCAGGCTGTTTTTCACACCCCATGCCTTTGCCTAGGTTGTTTCCTCTGCTTGGAATTTATCCTTCAGAATCTAACTCAGATGTCACCTCTCCTACGAAACCTTCCCGTTTCTATCTTCCCACCAGCAGCTAAACACTCCCTGCTCTCTACCCCTTGTGCTCCTAAATCCTTATCATGGGCTTTGTGAGGCCAATGTAGACATCCTATTCTATTATTGCTTCAACACCTGAACAGCAATCAGTATGCCCTTAATAAATTTTAAACTTGGAACTACCTGTTATTTTTCCACTATCCAGGTTTCTTGCTACTCACTTAAGGCATATAATTAAAAGAAAAAAACAACAACTCAATGTTCAAATGATTTAAAAACTCATTTCCTCTCCTCTCTGTTTAGATGGAACACTTCTGCAAACACAAAGCTGTTTGTGTATCTTTGCATTAGATTATATCCTTAGGAGGTGAGGATGTTATAATTTCCGTAGTTCAGTGCCAAGGAGGGCTGACATCATCACGTGTACAAAAGCTATGGTTGACAAAGGAGTAAACATGGCCATCCAGGGCCTTGGCTAAAAGAAAGTGGTCCCTCAGCCAGGGCAGGCGGCCACCGTGCGGAAGAGTCCTTACAAAAGTCTCCGAAGGCAAATATGATCCCCATCCTAAGCAATTTGCCTAATTGTATCCATTACTCAGCTCTTCCCTGTCACCAGCGGTGGGGATAAGGATGATACTCCTGGGACTCACTGGTTCAGGCATCCTAATGTGGCCAGGGTCCCTCATAGAGTAGGTAGTGGCAACACTCCCAAGTTGATTGTATCAGAGTGATCAGATTTCTTCTGTCCACATCTTGAAAGTCATTTCTCCCGCTGTTGGCTAACCATGCAAATGCTCCGCATCTCGATGCTCCCTCAAAGTCTGAAGCTGCCGAGGGGTGGATGTGGCCACAGAAAACTGTGGGAACCCAGAGGCAAGGAGGAGGCAGCGCAACTCCAACTCTGACCAAGGCCACTGTAGGCTCAGCTTTTCAGAGGTGGAGCTGGAAAGGAACAAAGGCCAAAAAGAGCCGTTCCGCTTCGTCCTGTAATCTATCTTTTCATCTTCCAATCTGTAGGTAATAAGCATCTGCTCTTACATGGGAAGATAACATGAGTCAGTTTGGTCAGAGATAACTGTGACCTCCTTGAGATAGATAGTTTTTTGGGTTTTTTTTTAACCTCCTGAGTTGCTAAGAGAGCTGTATTTTCACACTTATAGACATCACAAGGACGCTACTGAATCGTGAATCATACTGAGAATAAACAATTATACTGCCCTGCCTCAGGAATAATTACATATGTTGGAGTTTCTATCACTTATTTTCAGGAAGCTTTGCTGAACAATTGCACACCAATTTTTTTTTAAATCATTCTACTGCTGAAATGTAAACCTGATTGATTGTGAAAAATCCATTTGAGAGCTGTGGCTTTGATTCAGTACTAATCATAACACGGAGAATGAAATTAGTCAAAAAAGCAGAAAGAGGTACATTTCCTAATGCAATGTAATAAACTTAAAGAAACAAGCTAAATCTTTCACATGTTCTCCTTGTGAAGAGCACTTCATGTGGGATATGAACTATTTTTAAAAATTCCATAGAAGGATGACAATTAGATGGTGGGCTGGCTATCTTCCCTTCACCCCACTCTCCATCCAAGACATTCTGAGCACTGCCCCAGGAGGCACAACTTACAGACCTTGTCAATTGGCCAAGTTTCCTGGGTTCACCCTGGGTTTTGCCAATGGGAAACTCGTAGGACCTGTGCCCCATTTTGAGTTGTCTGTGGCTATCAGAATCCCTGCTTCAGGCCTACTGTGTGCTTGACCTAAGGCCACTCCTTTCAAGGCAGCCTTCTGTATATCATGGCCACTCCTCCACTCACCAGGGCCCACGATGAGGGCAGTTTTGCCACTCTTAGCCCTGGGTTACTACACTAACCCTGTGATTCACCACACACCCCCTTTCATACCCACATCTTTGTAAATAGTTGCCTTATAAATAATGGGCTCTCAACAGGTTATCTTAATTTAGGTGTGCCATCTCTTTCCCGTTAGGACCCTGACTGGATAATGTTATACAACAGTCTTCCCTTACCCACAGTTTTGCTTTCTGCGATTTCAGTGACCTGTGCTCAACCGTAGTTTGAAATATTAAATGTAAAACTTGAGAAATAAACAATTCATAAGTTTTTAAATTTTACACCATTCTGAATATCATGCAGAAACCTTGCACCCTGCGCCCTGCTCCCTGTGCCCGGAACGTGAATCATCCCTCTGTCCGGTGTATCCATATTGTATACACTACCCACCCGTTAGTCACTTAATAGCCATCTCAGTTATCAGGTTGATGGTGGCGGTATCACAGTGCTTAGGTTTAAGTGACCCTTATTTTACTTAATAATGGCACCAAAGCACAAGAGTAGTGATGCTGGCAATTCAGATATAACAAAGAGAAGCCAGAAATGCTTCCTTTAAGTGAAAAGGTGAAAGTTCTTGACTTAATAAGAAAAAAAAATCGTATGTTGAGGTTGCTAAAATCTATGGTAAGAACGAATTTTTTAATCCATGAAATTACTTTTAAATTAAACGTTATTGTAGGTATGTACGTACAGGAGAAAACAGAATATATAGGGTTCAATCCTATCCACAGTTGCAGGCATCCACTGGGGTCTTGGGATGTTTTCTCTGCGGTTAAGGTTCGGGGGGAGGAGGGGAGGGGAGGACTACTGTCCTGCTCACTATGGAGGGGCAGAAACACCCAGTCTTTTATTGGAAATCTGCTGTCCAGAGAGTTAGGTGATATGCAGAAGTGTTCAAAATATGTAACATACTGCCCCAGCAGGTCCTGGAGGTCTGCTGAGCCAGGCATTAACTCTTTAGTTGCTGGCTATAGAAAAGTCTAGAGTCCAAAGAGGGGGTAGCTGGAAAGCCAGGGCAGATAGCACTGGGAGTCAGGATGGTAGCTATTGACCAACCAACACAAAAAGGTTTAGTATTTTAACAGCTGGTGCGTTTCAGCTGAACATTAGCCCAGGTGATGTGCCTATCTATCTGTTTCCACTTTTGGGTTAGCAAATCGTAACCACAAAGTTCATTTCTATGGTTATTTAACATACTCTGAAGGCAGAAAGGCAGATGACAAATGAGCAGGGAACAGATGCTGCCTTGTACGTATAATGAATGAGCAACAAATTTTACATTCCCTGACCCCCCTCCCCAAGTGAATTAAGAAAAGCCTCTGGCAGAATTGACAAGCTCAACATGAGAACCAAATTTCAAAGGCTGTCCAGCACTATCAGGCGATTTTTAGAACTGTGACATTTGCATCAAAGATTGTGTCTGTGCTAAGCATTTTGCATCTCTTCTGACAGCCCTTTTAATCCTGGACTTTGGTTTCTGAAGTTATTTGTTCGAACCCATAAGATAAAGCACTGTTTGATCCTTAGCCACACACAAGAAGTTTCTTGATTCTTTTAGCGCTGAGCCTGTGTAATGTAATTGGTTATTCCTTCTCTGAAATATAATTATATGTGAAAAGGTGAAATTTCCTTCTGCTGCTTCTGTGGTGACACCATTTGCATATCTCAAGTAATTAGTCTTGAAAATGGGCCATACGCGTGTAACACAAACTATCTGGGTTTTTAATCCTGTTAGTTTAAGCCATGGACAATTACATAAATTCCTTTCTTATTCATGTTGCAAATGCTGAATAACTAAACTATCCTGCTAATTTAGCATCAGGTTTAAAAAAAATGAGACACCTAATGATTCTTCCAGAATTTCAAAGGGAATCATTTGCCACAGAACGATGGTTAGATGCGAAAGAATACCCATCCCAGGAGCTAGCGTTTTAAATACTGTTATTTCTCCTTTGGCCCACTAACAACAGAGGAAACAGGGTAACAGAATTAGGAAGCAAACATGGAATGTGCATATATATGTACAAGAGACTAAGATTTTGCTATAGAAAAAGAATTCCGTGATCAAAAGTTGTTCAGTGCTGTAGGCCAGCCCTTTATTTAATATGAATGTCAAAGTCAGTTCATGTCTATAATATAATTCACAAATTATACTTTGTTTAGTCTTCTGTTCACAAGGCTAAGCAATCAAGGAAGAAATGTCTTGATATGAAATTATGTTCCTCGAAGTTTATTTGTTGAGTTTGTTTCCTTATGTGATATATAAAATTTACATTTCTCCCTATTAAAGAAAAATAGTATGCTATGAGCCTTTAATTAAACAACCACTTCTGGAAATAGAAAGGTAAAAAGAAGTAAAATTAATTAATTGTGCTAAGCATTCTTCCCTGAAGATATTAGCCAGGACTCCAAGAATTAATTAGAATAATATCAATAAAATAGAATTATCAGGCTACATTTAGTACTTTTCCATCTTATAAAACATTTCTGGAAAGATAGGTATTTGGTTCAGTTAAGCGAGCAAACAAATTATTTCAATGTTTCTAAGTATAGTGTGTCAAAATTCCCTGAGAACCCTGGCAGTCCTGGGGTCATTGTAGTTTTGCTTGCCAATATGTTCCCAAACACACCACACAAAAGATCCTAAGGCCTGGAAATAATAACTAATCTTCTTGTCTTCCAGTAAAAAGTTAGTTGTTCTGGGAATAAAATGTACCATTACCCAACCGACAAGTGGGGAAACTCAATCAAACGGCAATAAACGTATAATGTGAAATAGCCAGCAAAGTAAACGCTTGACTTCCAATGCTGCTGACAATGGCTGCTGACCACCCATAGAGACCATTACAGAATCCCCCGCAATCCACCGCCTCAGCCAAGTGAATGCCCACTGACTACCAAGGAGCAGAGGCTATAAATTTTCCTCTAAATGTGCTGCCCAGTAAATCTGTGACCAGAAGATGCCAACAGCATTGCTTGGGTAACAGCGTTGGCTCCCCCATTGGACACCCCTTCAGTCCCGGGACTGCCTTTCTAAAGTGGCCTTAGTCGGAAACAGACAGCAACCGATTCCATAATACAAAATATGAAGCCAATTAATTTCCAACTAAAAAAAAAATACTGCTGATATAACAGTCTCGGAAAATGCAGCTACCAAGCCATCTGGGATCTCAGTGGGGACTTGTAATTATAAAAGAAGATGATGGAGGCACAGAAGTCAAAGGGATCGGTGAGCCTTTCAGTGGGATGGCCAGCCCACACTGAGATCACTTGTGTGTCACTCGTGGCAGACAATTCCACCGTCAGAGGCTTTTGCAAGGTAGACCTTCCTGCTTAGGTCAAATGGACAATTGTTCATAGGGATCTAAAACACCCATCTCTGGAACGTTCCCTTTGGTTCTCACTTTTTGTCAAGCAGAAGAAACCTCTCCCCTCTTCTCTGCATGATGCTGACGTCTACCCATGTCTTCTTCAAGCCTTATCTCTTCAGCAAGTTTTTATTGGCTGCTTCTACCAGGTTAAACAAAGGGATTAAAAATGAGCAGGACGCTGTACCAGACGCATACGTAATTAAACTTCATTCATTCGGATGACTGCTGTACTCACAGTACAAAGTCCTTTAGCAACTGCCTTTTAAGATTTTTTTTCTTTTCCCATAGCAATGTAACCTTTTTCTCAATAGTCTACCTGAAGTATAATACACGAATCAGACTGAGCAGAGCCGCTCTGACCCACAAGAGATGGGGGTTCAGGGCCTCACCTGCTCAGCCTCCCTCTCTTGCTTTTGGAGGCCCTAGAAACACCCCTGGGGGGCTCCAGGGCCCTGAGCAGCACCGTGTGAACACCTCAAACTTCTGAGAGGGATGAATGTTGTTTGCTGGTCAGATGTGGGGTGTTGGGGGAGAGGTAATGGGGAAACTCCCTAATGTAAGTGGCACCTGAGCTAACGGTGAAGGGTAGACATGATTGTGCAGCTAGAGCAACGGCAAGGGAACTCGGCGTTTGGGCTGCAGAGGGGTAATTAGCCAACCGATAGTGAGGGAGAGCGTGCTGTGATCGTCGCTAGAGACTAGGCTGTGGACAGGGGGGGAAGACTTGGAATGCTATGCTCAGGAATGTGTCCTTTTCCTAAAGGAAAAGCCAGTGGAAGCTTTTAGGCTGGATATGAGAAGACCTATATTTTAGAAAGTTAAGTGGTGATTTAGAGTTTATACCACAGAATGGAACAAAGTGATAGAAATTCATCATGAGGTTCCTACAATAGGTGAGATAATGAGAGCTTGTTGGAAGGACAGAGAATTAATAGGGGCTGCTGGCTTGTGAATTAAAGGAGAACTCTAAGATGATACTAACATTTCTTATTCATTCATTCATTCATTCATTCATTTAACAAGCATCTGCTGAAACCCTACTATGTGTCAGGCACAATTTAGAAGTGATTAAGATTGTTTTTGCCTTTGAGAAGGTGACAGTCTATTCAGATGAGACAGATGAGTAATTAGACAATTAAGTAGAACATGAGAGTTAAGTGTTACTACAGAACAGTTTCCATGATGGTATAAGAGCATGAAGGAGTGAGGGGCAGATACACCCGCCGGCTCCCTCAACTCTTATCCCCTCCTTCTGGCATGCCTTTCTGCACATTAGGGACTGGAAAGCTAAGGACTACATTTCCCAGTTCCTGTGCAGTTCCATTTCCCATGAAACTCGCCTCTGCCAAACAGAAGCGGAGACTGAAAGACTTGGAACCTGGGTGCAAATACCTGAGGTACTTAAAGGCCACTGGTTACTGCTGCCATTGTTTATGCTGACAAGCTCGGCTGTGGAGGCTGTTTTGAGCTTTCAGTGGCAGCAGTGCCTGTGTCAGCCCCCGACTTCCTGGGCACCGTGCTGACATGGACCTTGGCAGAGGCAGTGTAAACCCAGAGCTAAGAATTGTGGCGGCACCTCCCTTATTTTCTGGCTTCCTGACCATAGCAGAGGCAGCAATCCCTTGGGGGCCAGGTCTGCACTGTTAATCAGGAGTCACTCCTGACACTCAGCCTGCTCTGTAGCCCTTCGAATAGTGTATGAGCACCTGTTCCTCCTCCGCCTGCCTTTTAAAAAGCTAGCTGAGTAGATTTTGAGCTGCAACGAATTCCTAACCAAATCAGAGAGATATCTAACCCCTGCTAAAGATAATGCTTGGATAAATCTTAAAAGGTGAGTAAAATTCAGTCAAATAGAGAGCCAGGAAAAGACACTCCAAGCAGAGCCAGGAAGGAGGGGAGAGAATGAAATGTTCGGAGAAGAGCCTAGGACTTGCAAAGGGGAATGCTGGGAGGTGAAGAAAGGGCAGGCAGGGGCACCTTCCCGAGAGCCTTGAGGCAGGCTAAGCAATTGGAATTTTATTCATAGGAGTTATTGGCAATTGTAAGCAAAAAAATAATATAAGCAGATTTGTGTGCTGAAAAGAGCTCTCTGCAGAACTGTGAAGAATAGATTGGCACAACTGGAGAGTACCGTGGGGGACTCCATCAGGAGGGAACTGCTATAATCTTGGTAGGAAATATTGACTGTTGAGATCACAGCTCTACTCTCTTTTCAATGCTTTATTTAAATGTTGGAGTTTTTTTTAGTTTTTCTATCAATCACCATTGCACCATTAAATAGTATTCAACCCTTATTCATTTTACATAAAAATTGACATCCTAACTTGACTCTCCCCTTTCCCACTCCCTTTCACATTCTACCTTGTTTCAGATACATTATGATTTTTACATTGACAGATACTTCTATGGATAGATCTGCAATGTGTATGCTTCCTGCCCCTCTCCCACCCCCTCTTGCATTTTTTAGTCCCACTGCTCACATGTGACCTGCTGACTCTCAACCCAAAGCCCCACTCCCTGGGCTGATGGCTCCCTTGTCCCTGCTGCTGGTGCGAGGCTGTCACCTTTCCCTGCCTCTCAGCTGTCAGCTCCCTTGCAGCCTCTTTCTACCTGCCAGAAACTTGGAAGTCTCTCAATCTTCTGTGAAGCCTGGGCCCATTTTCTCCCCTGTCCCCGTCTATCCTTTCATTTTGGTTGGATCCTTGGAGTAATGGAAGGCGAATGTGTGCACCTTCGTGACACAGTGACTCTAGCATTCATGTTCTAGAACAATGACCTGCGCACCGGTTGTTGTTTTGCATCTCAGTTCCAATTTCCTCTTAATTATGTTTGTTCTGCTCTTTCTCATTTGAACACTATTCTTGATAGAGTATGTGCTAAGCAATTTTTCTTTTCCTTTGTCATCAGTTTATAACAAACATGCTGGTCTTGCATTACAGATGATTAAAATCCACCTTACTGCCACTGAAAGCATTTCTTTGCCTATCTCAGCTCACCCTATCTATAATTAGTAGATGTCTGCCCCACTCTTGGGTATTTTAGCCTTGGCCATATCTTAGCTTCTCCTTCCATTTTAAATCTAACTTTTAAAAAACAAAATAAAAGTAAGAACAAAAGGTTATCTATCTCCTCTCCAAAGACAGTGATGGCTGCTTTATAAGCCAACACCTAAGGGAGTCAGTTTTTAAACTTTTTTTTAACCTCTGTAGTGGAAGGTCTAGAGCTGTGGTTAAAATGTCAGTTTTGGAATACGATTGACTATTTAGATCCTGCTCTTCCACGTATTTGGTGTGTGATCTCTAGTAAACTATCTCACAGGGCAGAAATTAGAGAGCCATTCTCTAAGCTCAGTTCCCTTTCCTGCTGGAACTCTATTTCCTAGTCTCCCTTGCAGTTAGCAATGACATGATTGAGCCACTGAGATGTGGGTAGGAATTCTGGCCCTCAAAAATGCACAGTCCCCCATTATCTCCATCCTTCCTGCTGCTGGTCTGACATGAATATCCAGGGACACCTAGGAAGCCATGTGTTGAATACAGCAGGGCCTCCGTCCATGTATGGAGTGGAAACTCAACGCCACACCACTCTGATGCTGCCAATGATTAAGAAAAATACTTTACATGATTAAAGAATCATCTTCTTTTTTGATAATCCTATGAGATTTCAGGTCTGTGTTATAGCAGCTTGTTTTACCCTAACCGATGTACTTAACGTCTCTACCCTCACTTGGCTCTTTAGGATAATTCTAGTACCTACCTTCAAAGGGCTGTTAAAAGGATTAAAAGAGAAAGAACAAATATAAAGTATGTTAATGCACCCTGGCTGGTGTGACTTAGTGGTTAGAGTGTTGGTCTGTGCACTGAAGGGTTGAGGTTTGATTCCTGGTCAAGAGTTTGTACCTGGGTTGCAGATTCAATCCCCAGCCCCTGTCAGGGCCTGTGTGAGAGGTAACCAATTGATGTGTCTCTCTCACATCAATCTTTTTTTTCTCTCTCTCTCCCTCCCTCCCTTCCTCCCTCTTGCTCACTCTAAAAATCAATGGAAAAAAATATCCTTAAGTGAGCATTAAACAAAACATAATAATAATAATAAATAAAGTATGTTAAAGCATAATGATAAGTATACAATAAAGGTTCATTATTATCATTCTATGAAACTTATTAATTACTGTTGTCTATGATATATGATATAATAGAAAGCTCTCTCACATATTAAAATGTCCATTCCTTGCTGCCTGAAATTCTATCATTTCTTTCTATAAATTAATGTAGTCTCTTTTAAAAAGTAATTTTCTTATTTTAATTATAAAATTAACATGTTTATTGCAGGAAAAAATCAATAAAATACAGAACTTATAAAGAACCAAATACTGATCATCTATAATCTTACCATCCAGAAATAATCACTGCTAGCATTGATTATCTCTGTAGAGATAATCTATGTATTAATATAGATGTATATATATGTGATACATATACATATCCTATCTAATAATAGACAAACATGGTAATTAACCATACCTCCGACACACTTTCCATTGGCTAATCAGAGCAATATGCAAATTAACTGCCAACCAAGATGGCGGCCGGCAGCCAGGCAGCTGAAGCGAACAGGAGGCTTGCTTGCTCCAGTGAAGGAGGAAGCCAAGGTTCCCCAACTGCTGCTGCTGGCCTCTGAGCTTGCACTCAAAGAGACAATGTTGCAATTCTAGAAGCTAAACAATCCCCATGCTTTCAGCCAGCTGGCCGAGCTGAAGTTGCAACAGTATTTCAATTATAGAAGCCAAACAAACCAGATACCTGCTTTCAGCAGCCAAGGTCTCAGAGCTGGAGCCGAGCCTCAGAGCTAAA
>NW_006290632.1:130920-137152 GCF_000327345.1 Myotis davidii | reverse complement strand
AACCTCCCAATCCGCCCTGCACTTTGCATGACAGGGGGCGGCGCCCCAACTCCCCAAGCGGCCCTGCTCTGAGCCCGACCAGGGGCTGCACCTAGGGATTGGGCCTGCCCCCTGCCACCCGGGAGCGGGCCTAAGCCAGCAGGTCGTTATCTCCTGAGGGGTCCCAGACTGTGAGAGGGCACAGTGGGGCTGAGGGACATCCCCCCCTCCGCCAGTGCACAAATTTTTGTGCACCGGGCCTCTAGTCTATATAATAAAAGCCTAAGCAATCGTTACATTGGAACAACCAGAATGACAGGTCACTATGATGCACACTGACCACCAGGAGCCAGACGCTCAATGCAGGAGCTGCCCCCTGGTGGTCAGTGTGTTCCCACAGGAAGAGCGCTGCTCAGCCAGAAGCTGGTCTCACAGCTGGTGAGCACAGTGGTGATGGTGGGAGCCTCTCCTGTCTCCAAGGCAGTGCTATGGAGCAGCGAGCTGAGAGGTAAGGAGCAGTGAGCAGGCAGGCAGTAAGGAGCGAGGGGTCCCAGACTGCAAGACGGCACAGGCCTGGCTGAAGGACATCCCCTCGCAGTGCACACATTTCATGTACTGGGCCTCTAGTATATAATTAAAATGATATATACCCTCCCAATCATATCTGTTAATATAGAGGTGTACATATGTGATATACATACATATATATAATTAAAATGAGAATAACACCAAATATATAGTTTCTTTTTGCACCTAACATTTTATGTTGAACTATTTCCTATGTGTTCAAATATTATTTGGTAATTGATGATGTTTGATGGGTGCTTATGGGCATAAAACAACTTATTTAACTATTGTATGGCTATATTATACCTTATCTCACCATTCCTTTATTGTAGTATATCTTTGTTGCTTCTAGAATAAATAATTTTAGAATAAACCTCCTTGCACATAAATCTTTGCTCTCTGACTATTTGTCCTTCCTGGTTTTCTTTTCCTTTATCTGGGCCCTTAAAAATAATTTTGACCCACAAATGATATATTACTGATACTTATTTCATCTTGATTTCTGTTTTATCTTTGCTATTTTTTTTCTTGCCATTTTAAAAAGCAAAAATGCCCTTGGAAAGGTCCATAATGTTTTCTCTAAAGGCTTCATGTTAATACCTTTATCAGATTGTTTTACTTGCAGAAAGAAAAACAGAGCTGTATCTAAGTCCTAGATGTTAGAGGTAAGAGGAGTTCTGAGAGGGGAAAGAGATGGGAAGTGAAAATGAGAGTAGAAATAAAAGCTCTGTCTAGCTCACAATTCCACATCAAGGGAAGTCTCTTTTGTTGTCCGAGTCATTACCAGTAGGAGAACTACTATGTTTCTTCCTTTTATATTCAATCAGATGTACAAAGAATGTGAAGCATTAACAAGCTAGGATCTTGCTTAACTGAGGGTGTGTTTTTTCTGAGCATATAGGTAGCATTAACAAGAGTAAACAATGGCATCAATGAAACATAATCCTTGCATCAAACGCCCTGTTTATTGAATAGCTTGAGTCAGTGTCTGTGGATAAATTAATAATGATTCCAGCTTCCTCTGTTTTTGGCAACTAAATCAATGCCTGCTCTTCAGATTAAGGAGATGCAATATTTCTCCACTACATGTGTCTTGGCAAATGGTTGGAAATGTGTAGAAATACAGTTTGTGACCTTTTGGGGAGGTTTCTATGACTCACAATTTTATGTTTCCACAGTGGAGTGGACCACACAAGTCTATGAGTGGCTTGTCTCGTGCAGCAGAGTCATTATCTAAAGCAAACACTCTTATCGCATTCACATTTACTCCCAAATCATCTATTCTCTTGGGTGAAGGTCTAGGCACAGATATTTATAGGAATGATGCTGTGGCTCTGCTTTCCCCGAAGGCGTCCGTCAAAGTGCAACATCGAAACAATGGACATGCATCTGTCTTTCTGTCTCCACACAAACGATGGTCACTCTCAATAACACCCTCTTCATACAACAAGGACAGAGATATAAAGGAAAACCAAAGTCACAGCAGGAAGCATGTGGCATATCCATGTTAGGATAATTCATGGAGAGTTTAATGAAAAGACCGTTAACGAAGGTGTGGGCAGGACATAAGGAAACTACAGTGATAGAGGGATTCCCCAAGCCTAGTAAATAGTGGGCAGTGACCAGTCCTAGGCTTCAAGGGACAGAATCAACTGGAGACGTCTGTATTGACTTACCTTGAAAGAGGGATGCAGCCAGCCCTGTGTGACCCTGCAACAAAGGAGCCCGAGGAATAAACACCCTGACCTTGCTAGTACTCTTGGGTAGATCTGCATTGGTAGAACCCAACCAGAAGCCAGAAATGAAACAGCCCATACTAGTCACTCTCGCAGGGCACAGAATAGGAGAGAAGAGGGGATGTGGAGAGTGGACATGGAGAGATACATAGAAGATAGCTGGAGGAGGGGTAAGGACCAGGAGCTCAGTGTGGACGTTTAGATATAAGGTCTTCCAGACAGCAAGAGGCGACTTTAGGTAGGCAGCTACATCTACGACTGTAGTTCAGTAAGGCCTGAGGTGGGAATACACACTTGAGACTGAGCACATGGATGCTTTTTAAAGCCATGAGACCAAAGGCAATCACAAAAGAGCTGAGAGCAGAAATTAGGAACAATGGCAGAGACCTAAATTATCTCCTAGCTAAGAGGCCAGAGAGGCAGGAAAGCTTCAGAGTGTGGAACCTAGAGGGCAGGTGAGCAGTATAGTGGGAAGGGGAGGAGGGACTCACAGGGACTCAGGGGTCAACTTGGAGGAAATATGAGAAATGGGGTCACTGGTGACCTTGCTGTGTTGTGGTGGAGCCCAAGGGGCCTGTGCAGAGCACATCAGAGAGAAGGGGAGCTGAGAAATGGAGATTGCGAGTATGAGTAGCCTTTTTGAGAAGCTTGTGAGAAGAAAGATTTGGGAAGTGGAGTCAAGAAAAGGAAGTGGAATGAAGAAAAGGTTGACTTTTAAGAAGGTTTATGTGCATTAGGTTTGTACACTGATCTAAGAGAAAGAGTAAAAATGATGATAGAGGAGAGAGGCGAGTAAGCAACGAGGAGCAGCACCTACCAGGGGTGGGCAAACTTTTTGACTCGAGGGCCACAATGGGTTCTTAAACTGGACTGGAGGGCTGGAACAAAAGCATGGATGGAGTGTTTGTGTGAACTAATATAAATTCAAAGTAAACATCATTACATAAAAGGGTACGGTCTTTTTTTTCAATAGTTTTATTCATTTCAAACGGGCCGGATCCGGCCCACGGGCCGTACTTTGCCCACGGCTGGCTAGGCCCATGCATTAGGTGCAGCTGCCGCTCAGCTCCAGCCAATTGCTGCCAGGTCTCTGATTTCTTAAGAGAAGCTAGAAATTGACCTTAAAGCAAAACAAAACAAAACAGATAACAAGAAGTCTCCTAATAGTTAAATGTTGGCAACATTCAGAGAATTTAAAAATATATATATTTAACTCTCTGAAGTCTAAAGAAAACTCATCTGCAGGCTCCCATAGGGCAAAGTTTCCCCCCTTCTGTTCTTACCTGGTGTAGCCTCCTGTTTTAGGTACTTCTGAAGGACAGTGGAAGTTTAATCTTTCAAATGTTTGAACTTGTAAGTGCTCTGCAGTGGTGCTCGGCCAGGGCGGTTAATGATACAGTAATTGTCCCCTCTGTAAAGGGCAGCGGAACTGAGGTTGCCAGAGCTGGCTGCACATCCTATACTTAAGTCCTCACAGTTAATACTTAGGCTTCACATAGGCCCTTCACCTCCTCCCACCTCCTCCTTGCTAAGGAAACACAATTTTCTGCAGGCCAATGCAAATAAAGGTCACCGAGAGATACTTTCAAGCCAAACACTGAGAAGCTGGCATGCAGTAGAAGGGCTGATTGTAGGCTCCCAGCTAATAAAAAAAAACTGCCAATCAAAGGGGCCTTCAGCCTGGTCTGAAGCTCTAAAGGAGGCTGAGCTGTCAGTGAGGGCCCCGAACAGGACAGTGCTCGGATTTCCAAGGAGGCCCCGCACCTGCACAGAAGAGCTGGAGAGCCTGGCAAGTTGGCAGCCCTTCCCTGACCCAGGGAGGGCACGGGCCTGCCAGACAGGAGCGAAGGAGTGCTGGCGTCAGTCCTACGACTGCCTTCCTCCAGCAGAAAGCATGAAGAGGAAAGCCGCCTTGGGTGGCTGCATGTTTACATTCACAGACCTGGTCTTTAGAATAGGGCTAAAACCCAGCCCTCTCCCATTTCACCACGCGAATACAAACATTACAAATGCTTTTCAGGTCACGGTGCTGGTTTCCCCTGGTGGTTGGTGCCTGCCTCCAGCTGGAAGTGTAATGTCAGCCCCAGAACAACTGTATTTTAAATGATTTCCTCCTGTTAAGAGTGAGTCACTGAAGTTTCAGTTGGAACAGAAACAGCTTTCATCTCTGAAACATGCTGCTCTCACTCACCTTTGGTTTAGTCCTATGGAGAGCAAGACCGGAAAAATGCTCTAGGCATCCAGACACACTGTTATGCTCTAAAGCAGTGGTTCTCAACCTTCCTAATGCCACGATCCTTTAATACAGTTCCTCATGTTGTGGTGATCCCCAACCATAAAATTATTTTCGTGGCTACTTCATAACTGTAATTTTGCTACTGTTATGAATTGTAATATAAATATCTGATATGCAGGATGTATTTTCATTGTTACAAATTGAACATAATTAAAGCATAGTGATTAATCACAAAAACAACATGTAATTATACATGTGTTTTCCGATGGTCTTAGGCGACCCCTGTGAAAGGGTCGTTCGACCCCCAAAGGGGTCAGGACCCACAGGTTGAGAACCGCTGCTCTAAAGCATACCTGTTCTCCCTCCATTTTGCTAAGAACCTGCCCCAGGAGAGTAGGGGAGGGTAAAGGGGGCTTGAACAGGCGGAGAGAAGAGAGTTCTCCATCAAAAAATCACTTTTAAGTGTTTTCTCCAGGAAGGCTAAAATAGTTTTTACTGCTCTAAGTGAGAAGGAAACTGGGGGAACAGTTGTTAAGAGCTCCTACTTGGTAGGCTCTCCTGGGAAGACGATTTGGCAAGCATAGTTTTCAATCTCTCCAAATCAACACATAAAAATAGGACAAGATACTGAAACCAAAAACCAATGAAAAACATTTATAACAAAACTAGGTGAACCCCACAATATAAATGGGTGGAGACAAACTTAACACTCATAAAACCTGGATGGTAGTCAATCTGTGCAGGAGAAAGAAGAGGAAGCAATGGGGTTTCTGGCTTATGGCCTGAGAACATAAAAACCACAATACAATTGACAGGCCTCACTCAAAAATATGGAGACCAATTTGAGAACAGCAACTGAAACTGGCGGGTTCGCCCTTGTCCATAGGAAGTGGGTGCGAGGGGCCTGCAGTGAGAGGGACTGAGGGGCCCCTGTGAAGTCAAGGCTCCCTTCTATGACGAGGCCTGCACTGGGGAGAAGCTGCTGGGAGTGTAATCAAAACTGAGCAGAATAGGGTCAATAGACACAAAGGAAAGGGAAAGCTCAAACCAAGGTGGATGGGGTGCGTAGGGGGAGGGATGGAAATACTGCCAAGAAAGCTGAGAAAGAAAGCTGCTATATATTTGAATACTACATTGAAAGAGGGACTCTATAGAGTAAGAAATGCTTTACTGAACCCCCACCTCACTCTAAAGTTCAGAAAAACTTATTTTACATAAATGAACGATAGAAAAATATCAAGATAGATACCATACAAAGTTATTATTAAAAATAAAACCAGGAACTGAATCACATCCAACAAGCAAAGAAAGCATGCCAGAAAGACATGGCCACAATACTGAGCAAAGCTGTAACCTAATACTTCAAAATGAGATAGAAGACATTACGAAGATAGTGGGAGGATCCAAAATGGCAGTGGAGCAAGTGAAAGTTACACTCACCTCCTCCCAGGACCAAATCGGAATTACTACTAAATGTAGAACAATTAACCAACTGAAGACTAGCTGAACAGAAGTCTTATATCCAAAGATTTGTGGAAAAAGCACATTGAGACTAGTAGGAAGGGCAAAGACCCAGAAAGGGATGGCCCCACACCCACGTGAAAATCCGGAGGGATATCTCAGCTGCAAAGGCTCCCCTCTGAGAAGTGTGGGTCTCAACCCCATGCCAGATTTCCCAGCCTGGAGCACCAGAGCCCGAAGAGGAACTCACATA
>NW_006290632.1:102476-130874 GCF_000327345.1 Myotis davidii | reverse complement strand
AGGAATTCTATCTGCCAGGGACCAACAGGAGTCTGCTAGAAACCCAGATGCCCTCTTAAAGAGCCAGCACATAACATTTCATTTCCAGCCACTTACCCACCCTGGACTCGGGTGGAGGGAAGGTGGTCAGCGGATTGTGTGGCTTCATGGAGAAGGCTAAAGAAACAGCTACCAAGTTCCCTGTGCTGAGTCTCTCACTCACACCACACAGAGACTCCATCTTTCCTGGGTCAAGCACTCCCCTCCATATAACATTAGCCTAAGGCAGCGGTTCTCAACCTGTGGGTTGCGACCCCTTTAGAGGTTGAACGACCCTTTCACAGGGGTCGCCTAAGACCATCCTGCATATCAGATATTTACAGTACGATTCATAACAGTAGCAACATTACAGTTATGAAGTAGCAATGAAAATAATTTTATGGTTGGGGTTACAACATGAGGAACTGTATTTAAAGGGCCAGAAGGTTGAGAACCACTGGCCTAAGGAAATGCACTAACCTCACCCCTGGACTCCCTATGACCCTGCCCTGCCAAGCTCATATCCTGTGGAGGAGTCTTCTGGCTGCTGCCAACCTGGGCCCACAGTACAGAATTTCTGGGAAGACTCGGGATATCAACCAAACAGGGAATAACTGAGTTATATGACTTAAGGAAGAAGACCATTACCCACCACCCACCTCATGCCCAACCAGTGTTGCCCATGGAAGATCCTCTAGCCCCATCTTCCAACTTCCTGTTGCCCTGCTCTGCTGAGCTCTAGCCCTACAGAGGAGTCAGCTGGCCGCTTCCAGCCTGGGCCCATGATGCAGACCTTTTTGGAAGGCTTTCAAAAAGATCCAGGCAGACTCAGGGGGTGGCAGGAACCGAGTTGTGTGGTTCTAAGACAAGGGCCATGTTTCCCTCATACACCAGCAGCACGATTCCTGTGCACAGCCTTCACTGAACATGGCCAAATCTTGGTCTGCTTTAGACTGCTGAACACTGCTGGCCTCCCCTTGACGATTCCCTGAGACCCCTCCCCCACCACAAAGGTCTGCAGGTGTCTGGTGGATGGTGGCTGGCTCTGCTGTACACTGAGACTTTTGCTGAGTAGCCTGAGACTACCAACTGGTGCCGAGTTTGAATGGTATCATCCAGGTGAACACAACTCGACCCTACCTGGTGAGTCGCTGAGAAGCTGCCTTACACAATCTGCCTACCCCCAGAGGCTCACAGGCAGCCAGCAGGTGAAGGCAGATCTCAGGGAGCCTTGGGCCTGTCACTAACCTGCCCCCGGCCTCAGTGCTGGTGGAAGCTGACTTTGGTGTACAGCTTGGCCCTTCCCCCACACATCCAGGACCAGCAGAGGCAGCCAAAAACTGTGGGTTACTTTGTAGCTCCAAATAGATAGCTCAGGCCCAGTCACAGGCAGTGCCTGACATTGACCTCACTGGAATCCCTCCCAAGAGCCCACAGAACAAACCCAGTAGTGAGATTCAGACCACATCAGAGCACAACCTGATTAGCTCCACAAGTACACACCCAAAGGAAGGTGTGGGTAAGCATCAGACCTTGCTGGGGCAAATTCCGTTTTAGGTGTCAGCCCCACACAGAAGCTCCTGCACTGTGGTCCAGTCAGCCCTCATAGTGAGACAGCCTGAGGGTCCACCCCACCCATGAATGGGCCAACAGCAACATAGACTCAACTACAACAGGAGGGCTCACATAACCCACATAAGGAGCACCCAGCACAAGTGATCAAGGAGACTGCACCACAGGACACCTACTACATAAGGCCACCATACCAAGATTGGGAGACATAACAGATCTACTTAATACACAGAAACAAATATGGAGAGGCAGCCAAATTGGGGAGACAAAGAAACATGAACCAAATGCAAGAGCAGGAAAATTCTCCAGAAGAAGAACTAAATAAAATGGAGGTAAGCAATGCACTAGATACAGAGTTCAAAACAATGGTTATAATGATGCTTGAGGAACTCAGGGGAAGAATGGATAAATATAGTGAGAACTAAAATAAAGAGATAGTAAGAATAAAATATGCATAGAAAAAAGAACCAGTCAGAAATGAAGAGTACAATATCTAAAAGGAAGACTACCATTAAAAGCAATTAACAGCAGATTAGATGAAGCAGAGGACTGAATCAGCAATTTAGAAGACAGGTAGCAGAAAATACCCAATCAGAGCAGCAAGAAAATAAATATTTTTAAAAATTGATGATAGCATAAGGAGCCTCTGGGACAACATGAAGTGTAACAACATCCCCATCATAGGGGTACCAGAAGGAGAAGAGAACAAAGGATTGAGAACCTATTTGAAGAAATAATGACTGAAAACTTCCCTAACCTAGTGAAGAAAAATAAAAAAAGCACACAAATCTAGGAAGCACAGAGAATCCCAAACAAGATAAACTAAAGGAGACCCACACCAAGACAAATCTTAATAAAAATGCCAATGGCTAAAGACAAAGGGAGAAACTTAAAAGCAGTAAGAGAAAGATAGTTACCTACAAGGGAATTCCCATAGAATTCAGCTAATTTTTTAAAAGAAACATTTCAGACCAGAAGAGACTGGTACAAAATATGCAAAATGATGAGCAGCAAGGATCTATAACCAGGACTACTCTATCCAGCAAGGCTATCATTTAAAACTGGGGAGAAATAAAGAGCTTAACAGACAAGAAAAAGCTAAAGGAGTTTATTACCACCAAACTAGTATTACAAGAAATGTTAAAGGAATTTCTTTAAGAAGAAAGAAAAAAAAGGGGATACATAATTATAAATAAAATGACAATAAATATATACCTATCAATTATCATTTTAATTATAAATGGGTTAATACTCCAAACAAAAGGCATAGGGTAGCTGAAAAATAAGAAAACAAGGCACATATATATGCCATCTATAAGAGACTCACCTCAGAATGAAAGACACAAAAAGATTGAAAAGGATAGAAAAAGATATTTCATGCAAATGGAAACAAAAACAAAGCTAGGGTAGCAATATTTACATCAGACAAAATAGACTATAAAGCATAAACTACAATAAGAGACAAAGAAGGACATTATCTAGTGATAATAAAATCAATCCAACAAGCAGATGTAACTCTTGTAAACATTTATGCACCCAACATAGTTGCATCTAAATGTATAAAGCAAATCTCGATGGACATAAAGTAAGAGACAGTAATACAGTCATAGTAGGGATTTTAATACAGCATTGACACCAATGGATAGATCTTCCAGACAAAAAATCAATAAGGAAAGAGCAGCCTTAGACCACATGAATTTAATTGATATTTTCAGAGCATTTCACTCCAAAGCAGCAAAATATAAATTCTTTGCAAGTGCACATGGAACATTTTCTAGGAGAGACCACATGTTAGGACACAAAACAAGTCTCAATAAACTTAAGAAGATTGAAATCATATCAAGCATCTATTCCAACCACAATGGTATGAAACTAGAAATCAATTAAAAAAACAAACAAACAAAACCAACAACCCTGCAAAACATGCAAACACATGTAGGCTAAATAATATGTTACTAAACAATGAATGGGTTAAGAATAAGATCAAAGAAGAACTCAAAAGATACCTTGAGACAAATAAAAATCAGAGCATAAATAAATGAAATAGAATCTGAAAAACATTACAAAAGATCAATGTAACCAAGAGCTGATTCTTTGAAAAAATAAATAAGATTGATAAATCTTTAATCAGACTCATCAAGAAAAAAATAAATAAATAAAATCGGAAATGAAAGAGAAGTAACAACTGACACCACAGAATAAATACAGTCAGAAATAAAAGAAAAGTAAAAACTGACACAGAAATACAAAGGATTATAAAAAAACATTATGAACAACTAAATGCCAACATAATTGGACAATGTGAAAGAAATGGATAAATTCCTAGAAACATAATCTTCTAAATCTGAATCAAGAAGAAACAGAAAATGTGAACAGATTAATTATAACTAACAAAATAAAAGCAGTAATAAAAACACACACACAAAAAACCAAACATCCAACAAACAAAAGTCCTGGACTAGTAGGCTTCACAGTGAATGTAACCAAACATTCAAAGAACTAACACCTATACTTCTCAAACTATTCCAAAAAATTCAAGAAGAACAAAGACTTCCAAGCTCATTTTATGAGGCCAGCATTATCTTAATTCCAAAATCAGATAAAGACACTAAAAAGAAAGAAAATGATAGGCCAATATCATTGATAAACACAAATGCAAAAATCCCCAACAAAATATTAGCAAACTGGATCTAGCAATACATTAAAAAGATCATACACTATGATCAAGTGGGATTTATTCCAGGGATGCAAGGTTTATATAGTACCCCCAAATTGATTACTGTGATACATCACATAAACAAAATGAAAGAAAAAAATTATATAATCAAATCAGTAGAGGTAGAAAAGAGTATTTGACAAAATCCAATACCCATTTATGATAAAAAACTCTCAGCAAAATGGGAATAGAAGGAACATACCTCAACATAATAAAGGCCATGTAGGACAAACCCACAGCTCATATCCTACTATCCTACTCAGTAGGGAAAAACTAAAAGTGTTTTCCTTAAGATCAAGAACAAGACAGGAATGTCTACTTTTACCACTCTAAATCAACAGAATACCAGAAATCCTAGCCACAGCCATCAGATAAGAAGAAATACAAGGCATCCAAAATGAAAATGAAGAAGTAAAATTGTCATTATTTGCAGATAATCTGATATCGTACACAGAGAACCCTAAAGATTCTACCAAAAAACTAGTAAAGCTAATAAATGAATTTGGCAAAATAGCAGTATACACAATAAATATTCAGAAATCAGTTGCATTTTTATATACTGATAATGAAGTATCAGAAATGGAAACTAATAAAACAATCCCATTTACAATTATATCAAAATAAATACCTAGAAATAAATTTAACCAAGGAAGTAAAAGACATGTACTCAGAAAATTATAAGATACCGAAGAAATTTAAAAAGGTATAAATAAATGGAAGCATATACTGTCTCATGGGAGAACTAACATCAAAATGTCCATACTGTGCAAAGTAATTTATAGATTCAAACTATCAATGGCATATTTCACAGAACTAGAACAAATATTCCAAAAATTGATATGGAACCAAAAAAGACCCTGAATAGCCACAGCAATTTTGAGAAAGAAGAACACAGTTGGAGGCATCACGCTTCCTGATATCAAACTATACTACAAAGCCATAGTAGTCAAGCAACATGGTACTGGCATAAAAATAGGCATATAGATCAATAGAACATAATAGAGAGCCCAGAAATAAACCCATGGCTATTTGGTCATTAATATTTGACAAAGAAGGCAAGACCATACATTGGGGTAAAGACAGTCTATTCAATAAATGGTATTGGGAAAATTGGACAGATAGATGCAAAAAAAAAAAAAAAGAAAAGAAAAGAAAGAAACTAGACCACCTTCTTACAACATTTACAAGAATAAACTCAAAATGGATTAAAGACTTAACATAGGCAGTAAAATTTTGGACATTTTTCATAGCAATGTTTTTTCTGATATATCTCCTTGGGCAAGGAAAACATAAACAAACAAACCAATGGGACTACATAAAACTAAAATGTTTTTGCACAACAATAGGAAGCATCAACAAAATGAAAAGACAACTTACTGAATGGGAGAAGATATTCATCAATGATACATTTGAAAAGGTGTTAATACCCAAAATTTATAAAGAACTAATACAACTCAACACCAAAACCAAAGCAATCCAATTAAAAAAAATGGGCAGCTCAGCCGGGATGGCTCAGTGGTTGAGCATCGACCTATGAACCAGGAGGTAAGGGTTCCATTCCCGGTCAGAGCACATGCCCAGGTTGCAGGCTTGATCCCCAGCAAGGGGCATTCAGGAGTCAGCTGATCAATGATTCTCTCTCATCATTGATGTTTCTCTCTCTCTCCCCCTCTCCCTTCCTCTCTGAAATCAATAAAAATATATATTTTTTAAAAATGGGCAAAGGGCTGAAACCGGTTTGGCTTAGTGGATAGAGCGTCAGCCTGCAGACTGAAAGGTCCCAGGTTCGATTCCGGTCGAGGGCATGTACCTTGGTTGCGGGCACATCCCCAGTGGGAGATGTGCAGGAGGCAGCTGATTGATGTTTCTCTCTCTCATCGATGTTTCTAACTCTCTGTCTCTCTCCCTTCCTCTCTGTAAAAAAATCAATAAAATATATTTTTTAAAAAAATGGGCAAAGGACCTGAATAGACACTTATCCCAAGAGGACACACAGATTGTCAGTAGACATATGAAAAGATGCTTGAAGTCACTAATCATCAGAGAAATGCAAGCTAAAACCACAATGAGGTATTACCTCACACCTATAAGAATAAATAAAATAACAAGTGTTAGTAAGGATGTGGAGCAAAAGGAAAACTTGTACATTGTTGGTGGGAATGCAAATTAGGGAAGCCACTATAGAAAGCAGTAAAGAGCCCTTATAATCCAGAAATTCCACTTCTGGGTATAATCTGAAGAAACACAAAACACTAAAGCAAAAGAATATACACACCCCTATGTTCATTACAGCATTATACACAATAGCCAAGATATGGAAGTGGGCGCACCCATCAATAGACAACTGGGTAACAAAACAAAAAAAGCTGTGGTACATTTACACAATGGAATATTACTCAGCCATAAAAAGAATAAAATCTTACCCTGTGCAATAGCATGGATGGGCCTAGAGGTTATTGTGCTAAGTAAAATAAGCCAGACAGAGAAAGACAATACCATATGATTTTACTTATATGTGGAATCCAAAGAACAAATAAAAACACAAATAAAGTTAAACTGATTCATAGACACAGAGAACAAACTGATGGTGCCAGAGAGGAGGAGAGTTGGGGAACTGGGTGAAACGTGAAGGGGTTAAGAAGTACAAATTGATAGTTATAAAATAGACATATGAATGTAAAGTACAGCATAGGAAATATAGTGAATAATATTGTAATAACTATGTATGGTGCCAAGTGGGTACTGGAAATATCAGGGGGCGGGGGCACTTTGTGAATTGTATAATTGTTGGACCACTGTACTGTACACCTGAAACTAATAATAATAGAAGAATAATATGCTAATTAGACCAGACAGTTGAATGACCTTACGGATGTCCTTCTGGATGAGCTTCTAGATGAAGCCATGATGGCAGGGGCTGAGGCAGAGGCATTTAGGGGCTATCAGGCAGGCAGGCAGAGGTGGTTAGGGGCAATCAGGCAGGCAGGCAGAGGGCTTAGGGGCAATCAGGCAGGCAGGCGAGCGGTTAGGGGTGATCAAGCAGGCAAGCAGGCAAGCAGTTAGGAGCCAACAGTCCCGGATTGCAAGAGGGATGGTCTGACTGCTGGTTTAGGCCCAATCCCTGTGGCAGTCAACATCCCCCAAGGGGTCCCGGATTGTGAGAGGGTGCAGGCCAGGCTGAGGGACCTCCCCCTTGCCCCTGGTGCACAATTTTTATGCACTGGGCCTCTAGTACAAAATAATATTGAATGTAAACTATAATAAAAACAGTTTCAGAAATGGAAAAATAATAATAAACAATAATTTAAAAATGATAGGTGACTTAAGAAAGTCAAAATTAGAAAAACTCAGAAGTGAGGTGACAGAATTCATGCAAATTATACATAAAGAACAAATCATTTTAGAAATGAAGAGTGAACTAGAAGTAATATGAGAGCAAATATATACAACATGTTCTCAGAGAAATAACACATGCAAAGGAGATCCATCTTAAAAACCACAGAGAAATATAGAAAGAATTCAAGAGAAAATGAGGGATATTAAAGATCTGCAAAGGAGCTCAAATGTATTGAAGAGCCTTCATACAAGAAAAGCCAAAGTGAGTGAATAGAACAAATACTAAAAACTATAACTCAAGGAAAACTTTCTAAAATAGAAAAGACATATATTTGAGAGTACATATTGAAAAACAGTATGTACCTGAGAATATCAACCCAGAATGACCAATGTGAGGCCATATTCAGAAAGGAATGGAAGGGACAAGAAGGAGGAATTATTTGGACACCCAGAAAGAGAACATGTGAATTATAAGGAAAGGAAAATTAGACCAACCTGTTTTTTTCCACACCATGCATATTTAAGAAATTCACAGAAAGTATGAACCAAGGATTTAATATCCAGTGAAACTCATGTTCAAGTTCAAAGACAAACTTATCAAATGCAAGAACTCAAGAAATATTATTCCCCAAGGACCTTTGTTGTGGAATGAGCTTTGCATGACCAAGATGACTAGGGCAACATTGTCATAATGGTGGTGGTGGACATTAAATATATACTTTAGTGTGGAATGAAGGGCTAAGAAACAATGTAGACAAGGTACAGCTACTAAAAAGTGGAGAAAGAGCAGATGCAAAACAGATGCAAGTATGTATGAACTAGTATGTTTGTACACACATGCATCTTTCCTAGATCTGTTCACTGAAAAGGCCTAGAGACAAAGACTGATCCAGTACAAGGAGCAGCCCCAGCACCAGATATGCTTTTAAAACATAATTTCTCACTAAAAGAATCAGGGGCTTACTAGAGAAGTGGTAGATTCCAGGTATGGCACATGCAGTGTACAAGATAAGCCTGGAACATCTTGTCATACCAGCAAGCAAGGACACTGTTGAAGACTGCATAGTTCATGTCAAAGGGACTTAGGAGTCACTTTGAAGAGGCTCCCACTGGCCAAAGATGTGATAGAGTTTTAGTAATGATAATAAATGCAACATATTTAAATCTATAAATCCCTGAGTTCTTTAAAAAAAAATCTTTATTGTTGAAAGTATTACATATGTCCCCTTTTTTTACCCCTCCCCCAGTCTGTCCTCACCCTCTGCCCCAGGTCTTCCCACCCCTCCCTCTTCTTCCCTCCAAGATTCCGCACTCTGTTCTATGCTTCCATGTCTCCAATCCCTTAGTTCTATGATCTTTTTATGAAAGGAATTGGTCATCTTTGAAGTATGACAGAGAAGTAATTCATTAGGATTAGTAAATAAAGGGAAAGAATCAGACATTTATCCTTCTTTCCCTGTGTGAATTATACCACTGATGAATAAGTAGTAAATGAAGTATCTTTATCAATTTATTCCAACTAATAAATAAAAAGTAATAACAGAATTAGAATAGCATCAGCTTGCAACTCTAATGAGTTAATAGATGTAGACATTAAGCATCAAAGCTGCTCCTATCATAAAAAAGAGAGACAAGCAGATATGTGCCTCCTATGATCTTGCCAAACACCACCTAGAATCTTGCCAAAAAGAGTAAACATGAATCCGACTCAGTGTGTATCCAGTTGCCAATTTTCAGAAAATATAGAGCACAGGGGAATGTGTTGTACTGCATCAAGAGATGACAATCAGTAAATCCAGACTTGGGGAAACTCTAAAGGTCAAATGGCCTGGATTCTTCCACATACATTTTAAGAAAAATAAAGGGGTGTGGAGGGAATCTGTAAGTGAAAAGAGACTCAAAGACATATCAAATTTAAAAAATGAGCAAGACTAATGAGCGTGCTAGGGATGCACACATGCAGGGAACACTATGAAGTGCTGCAAAGTGATCATGATCAAGTAGGATCTGGTCACTTTGTGGGGAAGGTGGGACTTCTGGACGGATGTATTAGCCAGGGTTCTCCAGAGAGGCAGCCAAGAGGGTACCCATAGATCACACAGAAGGAGATTTACTACGGGATCTGGCTCATGTGACTGTGGGGGCAGAGAAGCCCCATGATCTGCCATCTGCAAGTTGGAGACCCATGAAAGCCGGTGGTGTAGTTCAGTCCAAGTTCGAAGGCCGGGAACCAGGGGACGATGGTGCAAGTCCTGAGTCCAAAAGCCTGAGAAACAGGCTTGGCTCAGTGGATAGAGCACTGGCCTCCAGACCGAAGGATCCTGGGTTCAATTCCGATCAAGGGCACATACCTTGATTGCAGGCTCCTCTCCGACCTGAGGCCTGGTCTGGGTGAGTGCAGAAGGCAACCAATCGATGTGTTTCTCTCACGTAGATATTTCTCTCTGTCTTTCCCTCTTTCTTCCACTCTCTCTGAAAATCAATAGAAAAATATCCTCGGGTGAGATTAACAACAAAACAAAACAAACAAAAAAAACTCTGAGAAACAGGAGCACTGATGTCAGAGGGCAGGAGAAGATAACATGTCAGCTCAAGCAGAGACCAGGGTTGCCCTTCCTCCACCTTTTGTGCTATTCAGTTTTCCAAGGGATTGGATGCTGCTTACCCACCACAATCAGGGTGATCTTTACTCCGTCTACTGATCCACTTGCTTATCTCTTCTGCAGCATCCTCACAGTCACACCCAGAAATATCTGGGAATCCCTTAGCCCAGTCAAACTGGCACAAAAATTAACCATCCCAATGGGTAAGAAAGTTCTGTTTTTTGACTTGGATGTGATTTCAATATTATTCAACTCAGAATAATTAATTGAGTCATACAATTGTTTTGTGTTGTTTCTATTTGTGTGCTTTATTTTGTAATAATATTATCTATACTAATAACAGAGGAATATGTAAATTGGTCAGGACACTATAATGTAACGCCAATCAGGACAGGGGTGGGGCCACGGTGGAGAGCTCTCAGCACACCTATGCCGGGGGTCTAAATGGTGAGGAAAGGAAGAGAGAGCAGTTAGGCAGTTAGGGGGATCAGGCCAGCAGGGGAGCAGTTAGGGGCATCAGGCAGGCAGGCAGGTGATTGGTTAGGAGCCAGGGGCTTCGGATTATGAGAGGGATCCCTGATTGGAGAGGGTGCAGGTTGGGCTGAGGGACAACCCCCGCCCCCTGCACAAATTTCATGCACCGGGCCTCTAGTCTATATCATAAAATGCCTGTGGTCGTGACACCATAACGGTGTCACAACCAAACAACTGGTCACCAGGAGGTGCATGGAGCACCTCTTGAGGGCCAGTACTAGCAGCTCGCGTGGCAAGGCGGGGCTCATGTGGGGCTGGTGGGGCTCAGGCGGGGCTGGCAGGGCTCGCACGGGGCTGGCGGGACCCATGTAGTGGAGGCGGGGCCCGTGGCTCGCATGGCAGAGGAGGAGGCAGAGGTGGGGCCCACGGCTCACACAGGGTGGGTCTGGGGTCCCGCAGCTCATGCAGGGCAGGTCTGGGGTCTCGCAGCTTGTGCAGGGCAGGTCTGGGGTCTCATGGCTCATGTAGGGCAGGTCTGAGGTCCCACCCGTGCGGCAGGTCTGGGTCTAGCATGATTTTGTGTGCTGGGCCTCTAGAATTACTATAATAACAGCCCACCTGAAAGGGCTCCCCAGGCCTTGTGGGAGGGAGAGAGCTGGTGCTAGGTCAGGAAAGGAGGGCAACTCCCCAATGGACAATGTCATCTAACTAGGAAGCCGGATGGCCCTTCCCAGGACACTGATGAACCCCAGCACATTTTTTGATTCTCCTCATCTTGCATGAATGATTGGTGGATCCTCCTGAGAGAACTGTTAATTAATATACTGAATGACTACTATTCCTATGGCAGGTGATATCTAAAAAGTACTTTAACTCAGGTAGGTCAGGGAAGCTCAAACTAATTTTGTAGATGCCTTTTGAAACAGTTGTAAATAGAAGGGATTGGGAAGGAGAGGCATGATCTTCTAGAAGCAGTGGCAGACCTTGTTCCTCACAATAAAATCCCATTTCATCTGGAGCAGCGATTTTCAGCCTTTCTCATCTCATGGCACACATAAACTAGTTATACACTTCTGTGGCACACCAAAAAATATTATATTTTTTGCCGAACTGACAAAGAAAAAGTAGGTATATTTTTGATTCATTCACATCAGACAGCTGTTGCTGTGTTGGCTGTTGTCTTTTTTTTCTTTTTACAATCCAAGGGAAAAGAGGTCAGTGCCCCTGGTGAAATACTCAGGTATTGCATGTTTTATTTTTTTATCATAATACTAGAGACCCAGTGCACGAAATTCATGCATGGGTAGGGTCCCTAGCGGCTGCCAGCTGCTGGCTGCCGGCCGGGGCAGTCCTTCATTACGTGCCATCCCCTGGTGGTCAGCACATGTCATAGCGAGTGATCAAACTCCTGGTCTCTCGGTCAAACTCCTGAGGGGACACTTTGCATATTAGCCTTTTAGATATATAGGTGTTGAGTTAAATAAAGTGTTGTTTAAAATTGTCATCTGTTTTTACTTGCTCTTGTTAACATGGCTATGAGAAATTTTTAAGTTATATAAGAGTTTGGCTTTTGAGCCTTGAATTGTATTTCTGTTGGATGGTGCCTTTCTAAAATCTCCAGGGAGGCAAAGCATTAAATAAGTAGTTACAACAAAAGGAAATGAGAAATTAGATAAGGAAACTATTAGAATGCATAGGCAGCAGGAGCCCTGAATCACGGTCAGAAAGGGGGATCTTTCTGGTGACCAGATTCACATCCAGGGAGTCCCAGGGTCCAATGGCACCTTGGATAATTTAATAGATTCCTCTTGCTATCCCAGGTATTGCATGTTTTAAAAATTCTTGTGATGTGTCGGTTGAAATTCGCTGATCTAGAGCTGTGGCCTATTCAACTGGGTGCACTGTGCTGCAGTTATCAAATTCTTGACGAGTTAATGGCTTTAAAAAATCTATAAAATGGCGACATTTATCTGATTAAAAAGCAAGTTTCCCATCATAAAAAGCTTACTAGCCCTTAGATCACTAATTACTAAAGGAAGTTCTGCTGTCCCCTCCCCCCGAGAGCCTGAAGTGCCATCTATTCAGAACCCCCTCATGCAGGTCCATGTAGAGGTAGGTTCCACCTGCCTGAGGGCGTCTCCCAGGGAGATTGGGTTGCACTGTTCCATCACCACCCAGGGAGGCAGAAGAGCATGGCAGTGGAACATAGACATGGTCAGAAAGATTGAAGTTCAAATCCTGGCCATTGTCATTTACTCTGTGATATTAGACAAATTAATGGACATCTCCATATGTTTATTTCCTCACCTGTAGAATGAGGATAGTAATCACAACTATTTCATTAAGTTGTTGTGAAGCTGGAATGTAAGGATGGCTTAAAGGGAAAAATACCTGACATCCACAAGAGCTCACTGGTTTGAGCTATTCTCATTATTAACATCATCATCATGAAAAGGAGGGTTATCCTATATAATAAAAGGGTAATATGCAAATTGACCCTAATGGCAGAACAACCAGAACGACTGCTGGACCAGTCACTATAAGGCGCGCTGACCACCTCTTGGTCCCTTCCCCCGGCTGTCAAGCACCGATCACCTGATGGTGAATGGGGAACCGGGGGTGGGTGGTGGCGGGGGGCAGGGCTGGCTGAGGCCAGCTGGGGAAGATGGCCCTGATTCCTAGGGACCATACCCGTGTATGAATTTCATGCACCAGGCCTCTAGTTAAGAAATAAAATACTTTAGACCACTGGTTCTCAAAGTGTAGTCCCCAAATCAGCAACATCTGGATCACCTGAGACTTCTTAGAAATGCCCCTCTCCAATGGGGCGATAAGGACACATATGTAATAACTTAATCAATAAAGAAAAAAAAAGAAAAAAGAGATGCCCCTCTCCCCTCTAGTCTCCAACCCCAGATTTACCCAACCAGAACCTCTGGTGTAGGACCCATCAATTTGTGTTCTAACAAGCCTTTCAATAATTTTAAGCATACCAGAGTTTGAAAACCACAATCTAATACCATCACTTGTTGGAGCCTCTTGTAAACTTTCATAGGCAGAGAGCTAGAATTTCTCAGGAAGGCTGCTAAAATTTTGCTTTTTTATTGACTGAGAACAATGAACTCACAAGCTAGCCTTAATTCTATCAGCCAGTGATGCTGAAGAGAGAATCCCTGTCTGATGGCCCACTATCCTTGTATGTGGTTTGTTATCAATGTGTTCTCTAGCATCTCACACCTTGCCTGACAAATTTTAGACACTTGATAAATATTCGTTGTCTGAATAATGAAGGGTTAGAAGAAAGGTTTGAGATGATTATAGCATGCAACCAGCAGATAAATTCACAACTAAGGTAACTTAGGATTTTGTTTTTAAATGTTTGCTTTCTGAAACTCAGGGACATTCATTTGCTTGGCTTAGTCAGCAACGTAAACATATCCATTAAAATGTATGACTTCCAATTGAAATGGGAAAAAAAGGATTAACGGTGATTTTAAAACCTGAAATAACTAAATTCCTAATGAAACTGAATTTGGGGCAGTACTCAATTAGCCCTTCGGTTAAAGAGGCAACTGCAAGAAAACAAACAGAAAGGATTTTAGTTTTTTAAAAAAATGCATTTCTGAGGCTAGATCCTGGAAAAAGAGGGATATTACATTCTCCCTCTATATATGCACACATATGTAGTAGAAGCATATATGATTGTTTATATCCTAAAGTACAATAAAATCCAGATTAATTGAAGGAAGATAAATATACTGAATATAATTTATTAAGGAAGGAAATTATAAAAATCTGTTTTAGGAAGATTCATAATTCTGTATTTCAGTTAATCTGCATATCTGATTAAACATATTCTCATTAATTGAAGTTTATTGTATTCAGAAAGCAGCAGTCATATTATCAAATTGAAGCACCACATCTTCAGATAGAAAAATATCTTTTCCTTTAAGAATTAGTACATAAAACCAGCAACTGGAGGCATAGGAAAATTAAATGCAGTTTGGCACCCACCCACACCTACAGACTATAGAAAATATTAAAGTAATAAAAAAAGTGTCAGAGGCAATAATGCCAGGATCATCCATATTAATTTGTTTCTTATATTTAGCCATCTATCAGTGTAAATGGCGCTCAGTAAAAACAAATGATTTCATCAATATTCTTTGCAAAACATGCTTGGTTTCCTCATGTAAGATCTATTGCCACCAACCTTGAAAGTTTGGTCTCCTGCCCAGGGACAACTACCTCTCTTGGAGATGTGACAGAGAATGAATGAAAAGCATGTATTACATGGAGCAGTTCTGTGCCTTAGAAAAAAACAAAAGGAAAACTGGGTGACTGAGAGCAATTCCTTGGTGGTACTTGATGAAAAAAAAAAAGGCAGAGTTAACTTATGAATTAATAGGAATGTTGGACCTATCATTTTTTAACTTTGGGCCTAGGAGTAACGGGAGACCCTCGGGCACTAAAGGAACACCATCCATTAACTTGTAAGTAAGCAGAGGAAGACAAGGGATTCCCAAAGAGCTTAACTCTCCCAAGGAGAACTTCTTGACTCATTCATTCATTCATCCCTTTAGTTCTCTGTAATTCTGTCACCTTTAGGTGCACTTTAGAATTTTAAATGATGACAATGTCCATTATTTTATGCATTCTATTGACTCTTTTTTGGTGACTGAAAACTCTTCAAGGATTTAATTATTGTAAGACATTTAGAGGACCTCTCTTCACCCTTTAATATTTCTGAAATTAATGAAAATACTTTAAAGTGTTTCTCTTTTAAAATTTCACAATGTTCTCTCTCTTTATTTTTTCCACTGTAAAGATTATTTATACCCCATAGCTGTGGTGTTCACAACTGTGAGATAATGGGGGGTGGGGGGAGACACAGAAACCCTTAGTCACATGCCTGCTGAATCTTTGTGCAGTGAAGGAGAAAATAATTTCCAATGCTGAAATTAGGAAATCTAGGAGCTGAAGAATGCCAAAGGTACCTAAGAAAGAACAAACTGCTTCCGCCTCACCAACATGCAATGACTCAGCTCCACCTGCAGCCCACACTCCTTTCTGCGCTCCAGGCTGGACACAGAGTCGTCCTGACATTATCGCTCTGAGGGCACGGCGGTCTGCAAGGCTTGTTTCAAAGACTCGACATTCAAGTGTGTGTGATTGTGACACACACACACCTGGCATTTGCCATCATGAATTCATGACATAGCCTTTTAAGAGTAGGACTTTGTGTGGGAAATGAGCCAGGTTCTCAGTCTAGAGATAGACTTAGCACACACTTTCTCCCGTGCCTTCTTCTTATGCTGCAATGTTGCAAATGGTATCTGACAATTCCAGACCCTCCCAGATGCCTGTAGTGCAGTTAAGAGCTGTCCTCTCCCCATCCCCTTGCTGGCTAGCATGTGAAGGAGCAGTTATATTACATGCATAGACTAACTGATGAACAAACAGACAGAAGTTTTTGAGAAACCATCCTCTATAATAAAAGCCTAATATGCTAAGTGTCCAATCATCTGGTCAGCCATTCAACCAATCAAAGCTAATGATATGCTAAGGCCGCTCAACTGTTTACTATGACATGCACTGACTACCAGGGGGCAGACATTCTGACCAGTAGGTTAACTTGCTGCTGGGGTCCGGTCGATCAGTACTGAGCGAGACAGGCTGGAAACACCCTTCAGCCTTCCCACAGTCCCTCCCCAGCTGGCCAATCTCCTGCATCCTCCCTGGCCCTGATCATTCACCGGTGAGGTCTCTTGTCCTGGCCTGCGCCCTCTTGCAATCTGGAATTCCTTGGGGGATGTTGGAGAGCCGGTTTTGGCGCGACAGCAGAACAACCGGTCACTATGACACGCACTGACCACCAGAGGGCAGATGCTCAATGCAGGAGCTGCCCCTTGGTGGTCAGTGCACTCCCATAGGGGGAGCACTGTTCAGCCAGAAGCTGAGCTCATGGTTGGTGAGTGCAGCAGCAGTAGTGGGAGCCTCTCCTGCCTCCCCAGCAACATTAAGGATGTCCGACCGATGGCTTTGGCCACGGGGAGCGGGCTGAAGCCATCAGTCAGACATCCCCTGAGGGCTCCTGGACTGCAAGAGGGTGCAGGCCGGGCTGAGGGACGCCCCCACCCCAGTGCATGAATTTCATGCACCAGACCTCTAGTATTAAATAGTTTTGTAGAAGTTATGCTCTTATGAAATGCTGAACGGTATCCTTTAAGAAGAGGAAGAAGAAAAAGGTAAAGATAAAAATTATGAACAATAAATACATAACTATCAACAAGTGAATCTAAAAATCAAGTGAATAAAAAATCTGATGAACAGAGTGAATTGATGAATATAATAGAACCAGGGGCATGGAAAGGGAGTGGACTGGCAATTCTTGGGGGGAAAGGGGTGTAGGGGTGCAGGAAAAGACTGGACAAAAATCGCACACCTATGGATGAGGACAGTGGGAGGGGTAAGGGCAGAGAGTGGGGTGGGAACTGGGTGGAGGAGAGCTATGGAGGGAATAAAAGAGGAACAACTGTAATAATCTGAACAATAAAGATTTAATTAAAAAAAAAAGAAGTTATGCTCTTAACCAAACAATAAAACTGGCAGTTGGTAATGTTAAAGGTGTATTCTCCTCACTATTAGCTCACTAATGTCTGAGTCTCTTTGCTTGGGATGAACTTCAGACCATCACCAGTTAGGCAGCGATGGAGAGAGTTACAGTACAGAGACTGATAGGTTGCTGATGCTAACATGCACTAGGGCCTATCTCTGATGTGAGTAAGGTGTTCCTGCTGTAACAAGGGCCTTTTCAGTTACACATAATAAATCCCTTATTGTTAAATGACTGCAGTTACGTGACCGATCACACTGTTCCCTTTGCTTTAGTAATCTATAAAATGAAGAGTGAAATCACATGGCCTGGAGAAGAGGAAATACATCAGGCTGTGTGACTGAGGCCTAATACAAACCCCTCAAAGGGTCACAGTGCTTATGCATGCTCCACAGGCAACTGGGACTTAGCATGGCCAATAATGCTTATCCTCTCTCTTCTAGAACACCCTGCTTCTCTTCCTATTGCCATCTCTCCATGACTGGTGCCATCTGCCCTACCACATCCAGACATCATGTCCCACCATTTCTAAATCCTACTCGGGTACATCATCCTGAGTTGCTGGGTCAGATGTAGGAGTTAAAAGTTGGCATTTAGCCAGAGAGGCAAGCTGAAAGATGGAATGGACTCTGATGAAGGGGGCAGGTGAAGTCAGGAGGTAGGAGGAGATGACTTCTGTCTAAGAGTAGGTTAACCATTTTTGGCCTGGAACATGTGGTCTGGGGGAAATCCAAACCGCATCTCCTACTCCACAGAGACCAGAACTTATTGAAATATTTTTTGTACAGATTCTCAATAATCTAGTATGTCAAAGGGTGTCAGGAGATCCCCGTGGAGATTTGTAACTGTCACAAGCATTTGCTGGCTGCTGAGAGAATAGTAGTAAAAACTATAGAGTGTCACATTAGATGTGGAGTCACCAAAGTCTTAGGACGCTGCAGTTCTGAACAGCCATGTTATCTAGCTGAGCCACAGGTACAGGAATTAAATGTAGGCCTCCCCTGCCACTACCACCCCCTGAGCAGGGTAGCTACCAGAACATGTGATCTTGAGGAGTGTGAAGGTCAAAGCCAGCATGTTGAGTTCAAACTGGTTAAAGAGACAAGGTGGAAAATGGAAAGTAGAGCATGGGAAAATGGGGTAAGGAATCAAGGCACCAGGAAATTCAGCACTGAGAAGAGACAGAGTTGCTCTGAATGAATTCTGAAGACAAAATGTAAATGCCTGTTGGGTTCTTTATCTGTTCCCAATATTTTTTTTTATTGCTTAAAGTATTACAAAGGGTATTACATATGTGTCCTTCCCCCCCCGACCCCCGCCCTTGAGAGTCCCCTGGCCTCCCCTAACCCCCAGTGTCTTATGTCCATTGGTTATGCTTATATGCATGCATACAAGTCCTTCGGTTGATCTCTTACCCCACTCCCTCCTGCCCCCCAACCCTCCCCGGCCTTCCTGCTGCAGTTTGACCCCAATATTTTTTTATGTGGGCAAACCAACATCATTCAAATGGTTCAGACAGATGAATAAGTGGAAGCATATGCCATGTTCATAGATAGAATTAGCATCATTAAAATGCCCATACTACCCAAAGCAATCTACAAATTCAGTGCAATTCCTATCAAGAACCAATGGTGCATTTCACAGAACTAGAACAAATATTCCAAAAATTTATATGGAACCAAAGAAGACCCTAAATAGCCACAGTAATCTTGAGAAAGAAGAACAAAATTGAAGGAATCATGCTACCTGATATCAAAATATACTACAAGGCCATAGTAACCAAATAGTAAGGTACTAGCATATAAAACAGACATATAGATCAATGGGGACAGAATAGATAGCCCAGAAATAAACCCACACCTTTATGGTTAATTAATATTTGACAAAGGAGGTAAAATCATACAATGGGGTAAAGATAGTCTATTCAATAAATGGCATTGGAAAAATTTGACAGATACATACAAAAAAATGAAACTAGACCATCTTCGTACACCACACATAAGAATAAACTCAAAATGGATTACTTACAAAATAAAAGTCTCAAAACCATAAAAATCCTAGAAGAAAACATAGCAGTAAATCTCGAACATTTCTTGTAGCAATATTTTTTCTGATATATCGTCTCTGGCAAGGGAAACAAAAGAAAAATAAACAAATGGTACTATATTAAACTAAAAAGTTTTGCACAGCAAAAGAAACCATCAACAAAATGAAAAACAATCCACTGAATGATAGAATATGTTCGCCAATGATATATCTGATAATGGGTTAATATCCAAAATTTATAAAGAACTTATAAAACTCAACACACACAAAATCAATCAAATAAAAAAGGAACAAAGGACCTGAATAGACACTTCTCTGCAGAGCACATAGAGATAACCAATAGACATATGAAAAAATGCTCAATGTCATTAATCATCAGAGAGATGCAAATTAAAACCACAATTAGATAACACCTCACACCTGTCAGACTGGCTACCTTCAACAAATCAACAAACAAGAAGTTTGGGGAGCATGTGGAGAAAAGGGAACCATCATGCAATGTTAGTGGGAATGCAGACTGGTGCAGCCACTGCGGAAAGCAGTATGGAGTTACCCCCCAACTCTGCACCCCCCCCCGCAAAAAAAATTAATAATGGAACTGCCTTATGATGCAGTAATTCCACTTCTGGCAATTTATCCAGAGAAATCCAAAACAGTAACCTGAAAGAATATATTCATCTCTATGTTCACTGCAGCACAATTTACAATAGCCAAGATCTAAAAACAGCCCAAGTGCCCATTAGTAGAAAAAAAAAAAAAGCTGTGGTATTGGGGGGATAAGGACACATTTGTAATATCTTATTCAATAAAGGGGGGAAAATGCTGTGGTACATTTACACAATGGAATACTACTTGACTATAAAAAAGAAGGAAATCTTACCATTTGCAGTAAGTATGGATGGAACTGGAGAGCATTATACTAAGTAAAATAAGCCAGTCAGAGAAAGATAAGTATATGATTTCACTCATATGTGGAATCTAATGAACAAAATAAACTAACAAACAAAATAGCAACAGACTCATAGATAAAACAGACTGACAGCTGTCAGAGGTGAGAGGCTTTGGGGGGCTGGGTGTAAAAGGTGAAAGAATTAAGCAAAAAAACAAAAACAAAACACAACTCGTAGACATAGAACACAGCATGATGATTACCAGAGAGGAAGGGGATGGGAGTAGGTATAAAACTCAAGGAGACTTGACTTGGGGTGGTGAACAATACAACATACAGATGATATATTATACAATTGTACACTTGAAACCTGTATAATTTTATTAATCAATGTAACCCTATTAATTTCAATTTAAAAATGGTTTGGACTGGAAGGAAAAGCAACAAGTTGAGGTGGTTCATGGTTAACGCTTATGATTTTTACTATGTACAAATAGGTAAATTGTCTTCAGAGAGAGAAAGAGAGCGCCTGGGATGGTCGGGGCAGGGACACACCAGCAGTGCCAGCAGCCTGGAGGGCCCTGTTGAGGCTGGAGGCCACACATTTGGTCTCCACTTGAGTGTGTGGTTTTCAGTGTTCCTGAGCAGTTTGACGAGGAGAGGAAACAGACTGCAGGAGTGATACAAGCTTGGCTTTAGCAAAGCAGGCATAGTGGTCGCACAACAACGTTAAGGGAGTGAGGTAGAAGCAAACGAAACCATTTGCTGTGTAAATCTAAGTTGCTAATGAGAGAAAGGTGTGACTGTTAATTTTATGTGTCAACTTGGTTGGCCTGCAGTGCCTAGACATTGGTCAAATGTTCTGGATGTTTCTGTGAGGGTGTTTTGGATGGGAGTCACACTAAATCAGTGACATTGGGTAAAGCAGATTGCCCTCCAAATATGAATGTGCCCCATCCAATCAGCTGAAGGTCTGACTGGAACAAAAGACTGACCTGCCCTGTGTGAGAAGGAATTCTGCCAATCTCTCTCTCTCCCCCGTCTCTCTTTACACACACACACACACACACACACACACACACACACACTCCCACAGGTAAGTCTGGAAAGGGGAAGCTCTAGGTGAAGGGACATCAAGGCATCAGAAGTCCTGAGAAGCAAGTTCAGGGAGGGCAGCAGCATGTGAAAACAGGAAGGATGGTCACGTGCTCCATTCAGAGTGAGGAGTTTCACGTTTCAGGTGTACAGTAGGTCTGAATGAGAACCAGGCCAGCGGGGCGGAGGCTGAGAATGTGGAAACTGAAAAAGGTGCTGAAGTTCAGGTGCTGGTGGCTGTCCGCATGCACTCTGCAGCCTGAGCATGGGGCTTGTGGCAGAGAGAGGACTGTGAGCCGGAGTGGCAGTAGACAGGGAGGGCTGCCCGCTAACATTCTCCAGTGGTTTCTTATCATCCCTGCTCAGCCTCAGCACAGCCCAGCATCAGCCACACTGACTTTTCTGTATGGTCTGGAAGCTGACTCAACTCTTGGCCTCCAAGCCTTTGCACATTCCATTCTCCCTGCCCTTCTTGGAAGGACAATCCGCTTCTCCCCGATCCCTCTCGCCATACTGGCAGCTTCAAATGAAACTGAAAAGAAAAGACTCCTCACCTTGACAAGCACTTTTAATAAACCAAAGACCATCTGGGGCAACAGTCTCTTAGAGGGTCAGGAAAACGGGCTCCCACACTCGGTGATTAGCTGTGCCTTGATTGAAACAAACTGCACTTTTCTGTGGAACAGCAGGTTCTGCAAATCCTATAAAAGTCATGGGCTGCTCAGTGTAAACCACAGCCCAGGATGTGAGCCTAGATTTAATTCAGGTCACATAGAGAACTCTATTAATTACTTGCAAAGATGACAAAGAGCCTGCAGCCTGTGGCAACAAGTGGATTTACCTTAAAGCTTTTTTTTTTTTTTGCATACCCTTGTCCGTTGCCTTCTCTCTGCCAGATTGCCAATTTTAGTGTTTAGTGCAGATATAAGCTTTTTGCATTGATTTCTTTTCCTATTCTTGATTTTCCCCCTACAGCCTCTCTTGAACTTAGTGCTTTATTTAAAAAGCGGTAAATAAAACATGAGTTTTATTTAACTTTTAGAGCATGAGGTAGTTCAATAATTAGAAGAGTGGATGGATGTTAATCAATTTTATTTGATGTGTGGCTTTCCAATTGATAGCTGGATCACAGGCTCTGGCAGTGACCTTTAAGGAACCGGAGGCTCTGCTTTCTTTCCTGGGCCTGAGAAAAAGTCACCCCTTGGGCTCACTTTCTTTCCTCCATCAAGATTGTATGGGGTGGGGAGAGACGTTAGGAGACCAGAGTAACTCCATTCCCAGGGTCTACCCTTGCTTGTTCACTCATTTTCCCAAACACTGTCTCCAAGTTCTCCCCAGTAATGCAGACACCGATGGTCAGCTGGCTGGGGCTTAGTGGCAGAAGTGTAGTACGATTCCTTGCCTCCTGACATGAAATGCTCTCCTTCCTTAATAAACTTGTCCTCATTCTCTGTGAAATCGAAAACACAGCCTTTTCCCGGTGACCAGATGGCCCAGGCCCTCACACTTCCTCTCCACTACCTCCACGGTGGCAACTCCTTAGTCCTCCAGATGCCGACCTCTCTTGAGTGCTTCTCCCAATCATTATTTTTAAAAACACACACAGAGCAATGGAGTTGGGAGAAAGCAAATATTTCTTTAAAGCTATAAAATAAACCTTTCAGAGAAGGGTAATACTAAATGAATAAAATAAATGAGTCAAAATTATATTCTTGATTAATACTTAATCCAGTAAGAATGCCAGTTACATTTATTCTAATTTATTTGGTACAGGTATTTGATTCAAATTTCCCTTCAAATTCTTATCAAGGACTCCAGAGAGTAAAGCAAGGAAATTCTGATGGATGATGTAGGGCAATGTGAATAGACTCTTACCCACATCAGTCGTCCACTTAATACTATGGACTGTTCCAGTTAATAAAAGCTTAGCATGATTCCTGAGTTTCTTTGGGTATATAGTTGGGCCTACGTATCTACAGATTTCACATCTGAGAATTCAACCAACTGCAGATGGAAAATAGTATTATGCTAAGCGAAATAAGCCAGACAGAGAAAGACAACTATTACATAATCTCACTCAGATGTGGAATCCACTGAACAAAATAAACTGATGAACAAAACAGATCCACAGACTGAGAAACATGGAACAGACTAACGAATCTCAGAGAGAAGGTGAGGGTCAGGGGTCAGATGTTGGGGGGTGGAAAGGTGCAAGGGGGTGGAGATGGGGGGTGGGAGGATGGGAAGAGATGAACCAAAGAATCAGTATGCATATATGCATAACCCATGAACACAGACAATAATATGGTGAAGGCCTGGGGCAGGGGGTGGGGCTGGGCTAGAAGGGGTCACCGGGGGAAAAGAGGGATATATGTATTACTTGCAACAATAAAGATAAATTTAAAAAAAAGAAAATTCTGTGTTTGATCCACAGTTAGGGATCCGTGGATGCAGAGGGCCAACTCTATGCATTGTTCTACACTAGTTTCTATAAGGAGCATCTGTGAACCTGGTATCTGCGGGAATCCTAGAACCGATCCCCCAAGGACACCTGGCGGTGACTGTATTTTCTTTTGACAGTCTTACCTAGGCAAAGTTATTGACCCTCCCAAACATGTTTCTTTCACCTGAGAAAATGCACACTTTAGGCTTAGCAATATATGAAAAAACATAGGGTAAGAAATTCGTGTTGGTAAGGTACTTTCCAGCACAGATAAAGTGACTACACAAAAGGAGATTATTGCCACCGTTTGGTCTCTCATATCACCAGGAAATCAACCCTTTCCTCAAACAAATCTTGGAGATGGTGATCAATGCTTTATTTACACGGGAATTGATTACTCCTTCATATATTGATCAAATGCAATAACATAATAGCGTTGCTATGAATTGTTAAGAAAACTAGTTTGCATCAAAATTTTTACGAACAAAGCTGTGAAGTAAAACCAAAACTGAAGTGGCAGCACCTATTCTGCATTTGGAAGATACACTCTTAGAACATGTGCAAGCAAGTCACATACATACTGTTTGTAAAGCTCAGGACAATAACACGTTCTAAACAGCATGACCATAAAGCCAGCATTCACAAACGAAAGTGGATTACACAGGTCCAGTCTAAACGCTTAGAGGGCAAAGTTTTCTATCCTTGAAATACTTCAATTCCTAAGCCTCTTCACTAGATAGCTCCTGTGTCCTAGTCTTTGCTAATAGGAAGTAGTTATTATAAATGTTTATTTTTTATATTTGTTGTAAAATGTAATTAATTGGAGCCTTAGATAGATACAAAAAGCTTGTTTATATAAACATTCCTCCCTAAAAAGATAGGAAATCCCCCTGACTCACTTGCTAATTCAACACAGTGAAAACTGTCTCTCCTCACCATAAAAAGACAAAGTAACAGAAGGTTTTGAGTTTTTTTTGTTCATTGATGATTTCATGTAAGCAATTCATAAAAATAGGTGAGTGTAGAGGGATCCTAATTAATCTCAACTGTTTCAAGCAATAGTCTGAACCCTAATTAAAGAGTAAGGAGACAGATTCAGAGTAACTTCTTTTTCTCTCTACAAAACACATGAAGCCTGGAATTTGAACAGGGTCACAGAATATTTAATATTTTCTAATCAGTAAAAGAAACATTTCCTTGGTGCAAAGAAGTAAACATCATTCTATACTAATAAGTCCTTCAGCAAGGAAAATAGGGAGTAAAAGGGGGAAAAGAGCACAGATTTTTGTTCCTAAAATAAGCTTTGTGCAATCACAGGAAGCATTGAGATCCCTTTTCTCTTCCCTTTGCAGGAAAATGAAACAATCTTCGGGCCACAGGAAATAACACAAGTTTTAGAAAATCCCTATGGTATGAGATGAAAAACATCAAGTGGATTTCTTCTGAGTCCTATAAATTACGTAAAGGACAACAGATGTTCAAAGACTCAGGTCCTTCAACAAGAGGTAATTGATTTGTACTGGTGGGAGTGATGACTCCATCCCAAGTTTAGGAAAATAGGACAGCAGAGAGTCACACGCACAGCACTACAATCGATATGTCTGCATACAGCTAGCTCCTGGCCTCATCTTGGCAAAAAGAGCAACTGCAAGAGTAATGATGGCAAGAAGTGTGGAAGAAAGAAGGCATGGGAGGAGAAGACAAGAAGAAAAAGTGGATAGAACTGTTTTATTTTAGACTAGAGGCCCAGTGCACAAATTCATGCACCAGTGGGGAGTCTTGGATTGAAAGAGGGGGTAGGCCAGGCCGAGGGACCCCACTAGTGCATGATCAGGGCCTGGGAGGGGTGTGGGAGGTTGACCAGCTAGGGGGGACTGTGGGAGGGCTCCAGGGTGTGTCCGGCCCATCTCACTCAGTCCTAATCAGCCGGACCCCAGAGCAAGCTAACCTACTAGTCTGAGCGTCTGCCCCTGGTGGTCAGTACACATCATAGTGAGCAGTTGAGGAGCCTTAGCATATCACTAGCATTTTATGCTTTGATTAGTTGACCAGATGACCGGACAACTGGACACTTAGCATATTAGGCTTATATTATATAGGACTAGAGGCTGAGTGCACGAAATTTGTGCATGCAGGGAGGGGGGGTGCCTCAGCCCAGCCTGCACCCTCTCCAATCTGGGACAGCCCTCTCACAATCCAGGATCACTGACTCCTAACTGCTCACATGCCTGCTGACCTGATCACCCCTAACTAACCCCCCTGCCAGCCTGATTGCTCTCAACTAATCCCCCCGCAAACCTGGTCACCCCTAACTGCCCCCACCACCAACATTGTTGCCCCTAACTGCCCTCCCCTCTGCCAGCCTGGTCACCCTTTACTGCCCCCCCCCCTGCTGGCCTGGTTGCCCCACACAGCCTGCTGTTCAGTCGTTCCTCACTAAGCGCCCTGCTGGCCTGGTCACCCCATGCAGCCTGCTGCTCAGTCATTTGGTTGTCCTTCACTAACCCCGCTGCCAGCCTTGTCACCCCACTCAGCCTGTTCAGTCGTCCATTCAGTTGTTTCGGGTGTGACGGCCCCTGCCAGCCTGGTCGCTCCTAACTGCCCTCCCCATGCAGGCCTGGTCACCCCCAACTGTCCTCCCCTGCTGGCCTGGTTGCCACAACTGCCCTCCCCTGCCGGCCATCTTGTGGCTGTGGGCACCGCCATCTTTGAGGGCGTGACAGTCAATTAGCATATTCCCTCCTTTTAGCTGTTGGCGCCATCATCTTTGTGACAGTGTGAGGGTCAATTAGCATATTCCTTCGTTATTAGATAGGATTGACAGCAGATTCTACCAAAAATTAGTAAAAAATATGGGCATGCCAATAATTGATGGAACAATTTAAGTAAAATCAATAATTCGTAACTGTGGATACAATACTAAAAATATACAAAAACTCATATAATTAATTGATAGAAAAAAGTTTATAACATTTTCATTATATTTTATTGATGTCCTATAATATTTATTTTCTGCCTTAAAAGTACTTTTTCTTAGAATATGCAATGAGGAGGGTATTTTGACATTGCTACCTAGGGCACATCAGTAGGCAAATGCTTTTATAATTCCACCAAAGACCGATTAAGTCCTTCTCAGGGTGAAAGGCAAAAATTAGTTAATATAGAGTAAATCAGGAAGAATTTGAGATTTTGTAGAGATTTCTCCCTTTGTGGCCTGAATGCAAAATTAGGTTCCACCCTGGTCATGTGGGTCAGTTGGTTGGAGCGTCATCCCATACACCAAAAGGTTGTAGGTTCAATTCCTGGGCACATACCTAGTTTGTGGGTTTGATTCCCCCCACTCCCATCCCCAATCAGGGTGCGTATGGGAGGCAACTTATCAAAATATTTTAAAAAGGAGATTCTATCTATCTGTTTGAAGACCATCTATCTGTGTTGTGATATTTCATGACCTTATCTTGAATTTAACAGGTCATAAGTAGGATAATAAAATCAATTACATTTAGTAGATTAAAAATGTAGTTTTACATGAATTTTTAAGACTATTGGGTATGGGCAACAGTAACTAAACAGAATGAACTGATTAATCATTTACAGTGTCAAAATATATATTTCCCTCCCTATGCTCTTCCATCACTCTTCTCTAGCCTGGTTCCCTCATGGCTGCATTCCTGTAGTGGTTTTCCAGCTGGTCTCCCTGTTTTCCCTGATTTTGAATGCCCCCCGCCTTGCACCCCCACCCCAACACTGCCAGCACCCCATTTCCTACATACAGCTGGATGAATGTTTTAAAAATATGGCTTCCATAAATCACTTCCAGAGTCAAGAACTTATAAGAGCCAGCAGTAACCTTACTGAGATAGCTAGCACACACCCGTGTGTGTGTGTGTGTGTGTGTGTGTGCACGTGTGTTTTCATGTAAATTGTAGCATTCCACACCCACTTTTTCTTTTAGCAATCCAGTGATCAGTCCATTTGAAAACAGATGGAGCTGCTTTATTCTCATTTAATAGCTGTATAATATTTATTGTGTGGATGTTCCACAATGTATTTAACAAGCCTCTTTGGAAGGGAAATGAGGGGGTTGAGTGAGGAGTGAAAAATACTTTTTTTCTCCAAATGAAGTTATATTTCTCTGAATTAAGATTATATTTCATATACACAAAAGAATATGTACAAGTGAGTTAAGAAACAGAATAATGCCCATGACCCTCACCCTCCCAACTTAAAAAAAACAAACTAGTTTACCAACACTGTGTTTACCTTTTTGTCCCTTTCCTGCCTTATCCCTATCTCTTACCCTAGAAATAACTCTTACCTGACTTTAATGTCTATTATTCCCATAGGTTTTTAACAAATTTATCATGTTTATATAGCTAATCATAGATTCGGTGGCTTTGCTTGTTTTTGATATTTCTAAAATGGTATTTCTATAAACAGTCTTCACAATGGCATTGCTGAAATGGCTCTGTACTATAAATAGTCTTCCATAACTTGCCATTTTCATACATGATGCTCCTAAGATTCACCCCCTTTTTTTTAAGTAGCTGTAGTTGACTCATTGTCCCTGCTGCATAATCTTCTATTTTA